>NC_064441.1:19330000-19590000 GCF_023343835.1 Lagopus muta | reverse complement strand
ACTGGCTATGGGAAACCTGGGCTGCCTGCTCACTGTTCCCTGGCCAAACCACAGAACAGGCTGCTGGCCCGCATGGGAATGGAGGAAGCCCTGCTTCCTTCCCCAAGCTCCAGGCCATGTGAGAGCCAGCCAGATCTCCAGGCAACCTGCTCACATTGGCAGCAGGTCTGCAGAGCTCTGTGACTTGGTCAGAACCAGGAAGAGGAGACTGAGAATGACAGAAAGCCCAGACCTATCACAAAGCCAAGTCCCTGCAAAAATAAAGCATGGGAGTGCCAGAACTTCTCAACATGCCATAACTTTCTCAACAATGTGGTTCTCTTTTTTTTTTTTTTCCCCCCTTAGGTAACTATAAAACAATGCTTTTTCCCTGTATCATACTCCTGGATCTGGCTGAGCTCTATTTTACTCACACACATTCATACATACAAAGACCAGCCTGAGCCAGTGGCCTGCAACTGAAAATTTCAGCCTGAACAGTTACACATTGGCAAGGACATAGCATTGGAAAACAGAATCTTTTAATGGGAAATGTCTGGCAACCTTAATTATAGGCACCACTGCCAGCTCCACCAATAATTATAGCTCAGTTTCAGCATCATCCATGTGCTAACAAATATATAGAATGACAGGAGGTTTAGGAAAGGTCTGGAAAGCATGCATTGGAAGCCCACTTCATGGAGCTCCATGGCCGTGCTCCACGGCTTTGCTGGGTCTCTGCTAGCCACACTGCTCAACCATGACAGCCCAGAGCACGCATTTACAGCAGTGCTGAAATTTTAATTACTGAGAAATTAGGAAAAGAAGCGAGAAAGGATTGAGGGCAGCATGTAAAGGAATGAAAACATGCTGGATCTCCAGCCATCTGTAAGAACCTTGGAGGAAAATGTGGAGTGGTGAATAGCTCCAAAGATGCTAATCTTGCCAGGGCTCTGATCTCTGTCCCTGCACCCTCAGTCTCTCCCCATATCAGGACACAAGGATGATCACAGATCAGACCTCTATGTCAGAGGATCAGCCTCTGTGTAAGTTGCCTAGAGGACAACTTCAACTTGCTGAAGTTCCTAATACAAGCATTACAGTAGGGTGAAAAAGAAAAGAAACTTCCATTAACTGTAGAAATATTCGTTCATTGTAGAACCACACAGAAAGTAGGGAGAAGTAGGAAAAACATTTCTTTTTAATTGTTATAATTGGAGAGAAAAGAATGTTTCTCCACACCTTCCACACCTACAGTTTAGAAACCAGCCAGGCAATAAAAATGTTCAGCAATTTTAAGCAGTTCAGCATTTGAAATGGAGCATTTTGCCTTTTCAGATTTCATGTCTTCACTTGGAATTATCTTAGATAGCTTAAATTGAACTTTAAGTCCTTTTCTTCATCTTTCCTTCCACTTTCCACCCCTCTGTGCTTCCAGCGTAGCTAAGTGCAGTGACACAAACCCAGACATCCCTGCAGACAGTAATATCTGTGAGAAAAGGAGCAGCCTCTGTTGGTAAAACCACCTCTTTCTTGGAACCTATTATTGGCTGCAAACTTTTAACCATCTCTAAAATCATCAACCCAGGACCTTTACAGAGGAGAGGGTAGGCAGCATCAAAGCAAACGCATCAGTGTTTCCCATTGAAACCTTCACATGTCCAGAGAGCAACATTCTCCCAAACTCTGAGATTCATCAGCAGGAAAATCACCCAGCACAAGAGATGCTGACTCCTGACAGTTGGTGAACTGAAACCTTCTCAGATGCAATGTTTCACAGATAAATCTTATTTCTAGATTTCAGCTAATATTCTAATACCATTTAAACCCCAAATGTTCTTATTCTCCCTTTTCTTGAAGACATTAGCAACTCCTTTGTCCTTAATTCCACTTTAATAACATCCTTGTTTTAGAATTTTCATGGGTTTTACGTATTGTCGTTAGCATTTTAAGTCAGTCTCCAGTATTTGGCAAAGTTGGAGTTTCTGTCAAATCCAAAGCAGTTGCTGGCTGTGGGGCCTGGGAGTGCTGTCACAGACCCAGCAGCCTCCACCCTCCCCAACCATCACAGCTGGAAACAGGACCCACCATTCAGCCCTGTGGCAGGTAGACATAGAATTATTGAATTGTTGAGGTTGGAAGAGACCCCTGAGATCCCCAGATCCAACCCCACCATGCCCACGTCCCTCAGGGCCACATCTCCACAGCTCTGGAATGCCTCCAGGCATGGTGACCCCACCACCTCCCTGTGCAGCTGTGCAGTGCCTCACTGCTCTTTCTGGAAGGCTGGGCCAGTAGGGGAGAGCTCAAAGGAGGTAAAAAAATGCTCCAAGAACCATGCTATAGGTTGCCCAGGAAAGCTCAATGCCATCAATACAGCACTTCGGGATCAGGAATTTACATGCTGGGAGGGCTGTGACCATTTTTCCCCACCCGTGGACTTCTGTGGCAGGAGATACTTCTGCCAGGATGCTTTCATGTGCAGCTGAAGCCACTGGCATATCACAAAGCAATCTCGTGCAGCATGGCTCACTCAGTCTGTAAGAGCAGCTGAGGACTCAAGAGCTCCAAACCACACGCAGGAATACCTGGGGATTGTACTGAAAGTCTCAAAGCAGGAAAAAAATCCTGCAAAGCAACCCCTGGGAGATGACTGTAATCTGGGCCACTTGTTATCCTATTCCCAGTTTGCATGATGCTGCAATATGTAAATCAAACCAAAAATGACCCTGGTTTCCAGGCACACTTTAAATTTAGTATCTCAGAAGCACTGCATTTAGGCTTAATAAAAGTTATGATTTGTTGATTAAATACCAGCTGAAAGCTGAAAGAGTGCTTCCTAAGCTTTATAGGGCCGCAGGCAATAAATTGCGTTGCCACCTAATTATTCTGTCTGACTGCGATCTCCAAAAGAGAACACGATGCGTATTTGTCACAATGCTGGGGGAGGAGGAATTTAAACTGGGCATTCTGAACTTCATCATCGCTGTGTTTGTGAGGGAGGCAGGGGAAACTGAGCACAATCCCACACATCAGTCTGCAGAGCCTTTAGCGTACAATCAGCAGAGCCATCTCATCCTGCCTCCGACTTGCCCTGGAGCTTCGTGCAATTTGTGTATTTCTCACCTCAAACCAGAAAGCCCCCAGTGGGTCACACATGAACCCCAAGTGTGATGGAATTCTATGAGGTGTCTCTGCCATCCCAGCAGTTTCCTGAAAGGGAACAACAAGCCTTCCCCTCTGCAAAGCCAAGGACACCCAGAAGCATATTCTCTATTCTCTCTAATCTATACAGATCATTAACTATGCCTGTCACAGTGATTTCACCTTCTCTCTCAGGTCAAAGGAAGAGAAGGTTGACTTGAACTCAAGGCTTGACTTGCTCAGCATGGACACTTGCTATGGTGGATTCAAGGCAGCTCTTAGCTCCCACCCAGGGGCCAGCAGCTCCTTCATGGTCAATTACATCTGTGCGTAGTGGGTCTCACACTGCAAAGGACATATGGAGCAATTTCTCCCAAAGCCCTGACTCAAAATAGAATCATAGAAGCATTAAGGTTGGAAATGACCCCTCAGATCCCCAGGTCCAACCCCAGCCCACCCCACCAAGCCCACATCCCTCAGTGCCACATCCCCACAGCTCTGAGCACCTCCAGGGATGGTGACCCCCACCTCCCTGTGCAGCTGTGCAGCGCCTCACTGCTCTTTCTGAGATTTTCATCATATCCCATCTGACAGAGAAGGGTTAACACCCTCACACACTGCCACCACAACTGTAACTCAACCAGAGGCTCTCATGAAAAAAACAAGCTGTTGTAATAGGAAAAAAACACCTTATTAGTATTCCCATAATCAGTCATAGTTACCAAAACTGTACCCTGAGGTCATCGTACTCCAAACTCATCTACTTCAGAACCTGGTGGGAACATTGCATTAAGAGAAGGATCACACACTCAGCAGGGGAAGAAACACATCTCAAGGAAAACGCTCAAGGAAAATGTCCACTGAGGAACCCATTGCAATTTTGAAATACATTCATGGGGTACATGTGTGTTGTTACTGTTCTCCATGCACAAAGCCTCAAGAATAGTGTGGACTCAATCTGTTATTCCTGTCATCTGAAAAAAAAAAAAAATTATCCTGGTCATGCAAGATAATAGAAAGAGAGGTTTTTAAAAAGAAAGGATACAAAAGGCTGATTCATCCTGAATTAGCCAATCTTTTCTTTATTTTAAGCAGATGTAATCCACTCATTGTTCCAAGTGAGAAATCTGCTGCACAGCAGCAAGTGCCAACCTGAGCTCCCAGAAAGTATCTTTCAGTTCCTATTCACTCACCCACAGGGAAGGCACCCCCAGGCACGGGCATGCAGCCTCACTGCTGGTGGGTGCTGAGCACTCCCATCACAGCAGGGCTCCCAGCACCCTGCTTAGGAAGCCTTCAGGATCAGCCCTTGAAGAATGAACCATAGCAAAGATGCTTGTTTTTCCACTTTTTTTTTTTTTTAGAGCAGCAAGAGGGAAGAAAGTCATCAGTTTGGGGTTTTACCACCCTGCAATAGCTGCCACATCTCACATGTCGCTTCCTTGGGTTCAAGTTGGTGGGAGTTTTTAATCCATCAACTGCCAATCCATTCAGTCCCACCCCCAAACGCCAAATTAAAACAATGGCACAAAATGCCACCCTGCAATCACACAAAAAGCTATCCTGAATTGGCAAGTGCCCATTAACAAGGGGGTCCCTCAGGTGAAAAGTGTAAAGTGATGCGGAGCTGGGTGTTAAGCTCTCCCACAATAGAACTCAAAATAATTGTGCTGCTTGACAGGTAGTAAAATTCATGGCAGACTATTAAATCAATGGCAATATAATGTGGAACACTGCAGATTAAAAAAAAAGCCAGAGGGTTCACAAAGAGAGGCCATTGGCAGGAGTCCCTCTGGAGCTCCTAATAGGTTTGATTTGTGACAAGAAAGGCCGACACACACAGCCAGAGAGATAGCAGGGAAGACAAGAAGGGAAGAAAAAAAGGGAAACAAGTGTGAAGGAGACAAGTTGGAGGGGAGTGGGAATGAAAGACATGGAGAGAAAGCGACAAGTCGTTTTTGTATGCACATCTTTGGTCTTCCCATCTTCTGTGCACTGCTGCACCATGTTTATGGTGTCACAGCCAGCAGGCCCTTATGTCCCTTGTAACATCTCCTCCTGGGTACCAGGTTTAAACCCCAGATAAAGAATCTGGGGTGCTGGTGCTCAGCCTTGGGAGCAGCCAGGGATCACAGCCCTTGTGTCAGGTGCATTTATAATACAACATCTTTCCAGCAGGAAGAAAGGTCTTGGCAGGTCTGACCAATCACCGTCAATGATTCTGCATTAATCAGTGTATTCATGAGATCAATCTGACTGGGTCCAGGAAGCAGCTCTAAGTGACAAAGGCATTTGAGGAGGACACACTCAGTACCCATTCCTGAGCAGCGTTTGAACCTGGGCAAACCTTTCAGAGAGCTGTTTAGTTGAGAAGGAAGAGGCCATGGCAGATTCATGCACTTCACGAGAGGCTGCTCCAGCAGTTAATTGCTCTCACCGCCAGCATCTTATTTTCCTCTGGAATTTATCATGCTTTAGTCCAATCAAGTGCTCATCTTCTGGGCTCTCTGTTATACGAGTTCAGCAAGAAGTGCTGGGTCTGTTAGAGCAACAATCCCCATAGCACAGGATGCCTGCAGTGACATTGAGATACCGCAGTCAAATCATCCTTCAGAGCTTTCTTTTGGCAGCCTGAACCCACTGAATGCTGCAGAACCCCTGGCTTTCACACACTCATGGCCTCCCTCTTAGAGGGTGAAGACCAAACCGAAGGCCTTCTTCCAATGGTGGACTTGCCATCTTCACTTCTGTGGGTAATGCATCCATGTCCTCCAAAGCATATGTTGTTTGACTTATATCCAGCTTACTGTAGCTGAATACAGTAGCCCAAACAATCTGCTTGCTCTGTTACTTGACATATCATCACTCCTCATTGCCTACAATGTCTATTTGATTTTTACCATGCTATAAATTTAAAAATCATACATACTTCAATGACCAAGACTCAAACACAATACACTAATACAATACTGAGCCGTGGGTTACAGCACATTGCTACTTGACAGATTGGAAATATCATAGAACCACTGAGGTTGGAAAAGTCCAACCCCAACCCATCCCACCATGCCCACAAACCATGTCTCTCAGAGCCACATCTCCACCATTCTTCAGTGTTCTTCAAGGCTCTGTTTTTACTTAAAATTCCTATTTTAACAAAAACTTTGAGGTAGGAGTCCTGTTAGACCAACAGACACTCTGTTTTCACCTACCAACCTCACTATTGTAAGTATAAAGTCACCATTAGTGCATTCCACCTCTATAGTGAGCAGTAAGTTCATTTCCATCTCGCAGGCCTTCAGATAAACTTGTGTCCTTTTAGCTCTGTTCAAGTTCTGCTGAAAGCTGAACACATTCTCAATGAAATTTTCACAATTTCTAAATTTTCCTTTAATTCTGCCTCAGAACCAACTCCACGTTTGTAAATCTTACACAGAAAAAAAAAAACGTTCTAAATGTTTTTTCCTCAGGTATTAAAACCGATGTTTCACTTTGCCCTTAAGCCTTGAAACTCTGCTCATGGTTTTCATGCAATTTAATTGAAAAGTGCTAACACAGTAACAATTTTTCCATCACCAGAAATCTCAGTGGTCTTCCTTCTTGAATTAGCTCACAGCTCCAGAGCAGCCCATGCAATCACGCCCGCTTGCCAAAGACTCTTCATTTCAAGGGTCATCATGCATTTCAGTCTAGGAGTTCATCTCCTTGACACACAATGGGCCAGCTCGCACGTTTCGCTCATTCAGAAAGAAAGAATTCAGCAATTCAGGTTATGAAAAGAGCCGTTTTCCCAAAAGAATACCCCATATGACATCATGCTCTGTTGTGACCATTTCATCAACCGTAAGATAAAATATTAAAATTCCAAATCCAGGGCTTTCTTGATGTGATAATTCCTGATGTGATTTCAGCACTATACTTATACTCACAGTGCCTACAATAAGAACTGATGGTCTGAACTCATCTGGCTAAGCACCTGGGGGTGCCCAGTTCCCCATCAATGTCCCAACTTGAACAAGTATTTACATTTGTTCCAAGATTTAGGCAGGCTTTGTACTCATTCGTTGCCCTTCCTGAGTGCTTGGAGGACCATTGGGCAGTGACACAGTGCCCACCATCCTGCACCAGGCCTCCTGGGCAGGACGTGGGGATCACCACCACCACTACAGATGGGCACTGGGGAGATGAGGGAAGCTCCTGGGGACACCTGTATGGAGGAAGGAATAACTGGAGAGAGGTGCTTTTGAGATAAAGCTACCTTCTTTCTTGCTACCATCGGGCTACCATTTACCTCATACTCAAGCCATCCCAAGCCAAGACCAAAAGCAGCTTCTGGGACATATCTACAGTATAAATATTAAGCAGTGATCAAGGAATCATAAAACACATTGAGTTGGAGCAGACGTGTAAGGATTGTTGAGTCCATCTCCTGGCTCCACACAGCACCACCCAAAAATCGGACCCTGTGTCTGAAAGCAGTGTCCAGATGTTTCCTGAAAATGATAACAAATCCCACCCAACTTTAATAAATCCTGCCAAAATGCAAATCCTTGCTACCCTCAGAGCTAACGTTATTACCGGGAGGGCTGGCGTGCAGCAAGTTTCAGTAGAAATAAATAAAAGCAGCAGGACACTACTGGTCTGCCAGACTTTTCCTTTCTTTTCAATTTCTGCTGAAAGCAGCCGTCACGCTTCTAATTCTTACGACTTTTTTCCTGAATTTTCTGAACCTTAAACCTTTAAAAAAGTCACAAATGGCTTCTACTTGGGGATGCCTCCAAGAATATCTCAACTCAGGAGATGCTTTGGTCTTCCACAAACCCCCCACTTCTGCCCAAACGCTATTAGGATTTGGTGCCTCTCATCACTCTCCTGGAGTTCTCTTCTTCACCTGTCATTTCTTCTCAGTCTGAAGCACAAACCTCAAAGCCCTCCAGCTTAGCTTTCTCATTTTCTAGTCTGCAAGACTATGGGAACAGTTATTCAAGACTTAACGCTCCTCCCAGTTGGGATGTTCATGGTACAGCTGGAATACTTTATTTCTCAAATACATCTATCTGCTCTGACTTCCTTTGGCCATCATTGAAAACAAACGTGGACTCTCTAACTTGTCCAACAAAGTTTAAAAGACCTTCCAAAAACGTTATTTTCTTTTCAGTCAGCGCAGCACAAACATCATACAGACAGAAAGAAAAATGCTGCCAAATATGTTTAGGATATGCAGACATAGAATGAGAATTTGCCTTAAAATCAGCGGGATAACACACCCAAACATGCAGGAAGCACACAATGCATTTCAGATACTTAAACAGGAGCCAAACAGCTGTAGGAATTGAGTAATATTGCAAGCAAAGAGTCGTTTGGGGATTTACGCATTAGGAGCATGTGCTGCTCCTGAACCAAGGCAGGAATGCAGCTATTCAAGGAATGTTGAAGAGACTTGAGAACACTGGATTATAAGCACCTTTTTTTTTTTCTTAAACACACTTTCAGGCATGCTTAATTAGATCATGTATAAAAGTCAGCCAAGCCTTGAAGTTACATCCTGCAACAAAGGTTGGGGTTTTGCAAGTGTTTTGCAAATGAGTGTATATGGTGTTCCTTGGATCCCACCACAAAGGATTACTTTGGTTTTAATACTGTTGTTGTCAACTGAGAATCTGTCATTTGCTGGCTGTGTCCTTTCACCATCTATAGAACACATGCATACAATAAACCCAGGTATACAGGTGGCCATTCAAATGCAAAAGTAATTAGTACTGACAACCTCAACAGCTCATTTCCAGGAAGGTGGTGACTGAGGATGGAGGAATAAGCACAAAGCTTCCCAAGAGGTGACCCGGGAGCCAGCATTTCCATTGGTAAGGATGAGGAAGATAGGATAAGCTATCTGGAAGATAGCTTAACAAGAGAGTCATGTAAGCTCACTGCACAGAGAAGCTGGAGAGGCAGCCAGGCTCAGCAAGGGGAAGAAAAATGAAGGATCACTGTTTGCTGTTGGCTTTCACATCGCAAATGTGAGCTGTAAACTTGGAGCAAGAGAGATGATTGCAGAATCGTAGAATCATCAAGGTTGGAAAAGACCACTAAGGTCATCATGTCCAACCCCAGCCCATAATGCCCACTGACCACGTCCTTAGAATCATAGACTCATAGAATCACCAAGGTTGGAAAAGACCTAAAAGATCATCCAGTCCAACCGTTCAGCTATTACCATTAGCTCCCACTAAACCATGTCCCTCAACACAACATCCAGGCACCTTCAGTGCCACATCTCCACACTTCCCGACACAGTGACTCCACCACCTCCCTGGGCAGCCTGTTCTTTCAACCAGCTCTTCCCTGTTACAGCCAAAACTCAATGTGAGAGGTGAACCATTTGGTGAGGTTAAGCAGGAGTGAGCTGAATGTCGCCAGTAAAACACACTGCTGTCCTACCTGCTCCTCACAGCCCTTTCTGAAGAGGTTCAAAACAGGTTGGATATGCGCTGCTTGGAGGTTGGATCTGCCCGAAGAAGTCACAGCATGCATCCATGCCTAATTTTGCCAATATGGCCCCAATGCCAATATGTGTCACACCACTATTCAGCTGTCCCATCAAATAATTTGCTTGCATCTTTTTTGCAAAGCAAACGCCGCTGACAAAACCACATTGCCTACAGCTCACAGCTATAAGATGCACCAGCCATGCCTTTGACCCTTGCACACCAGGCGTTCTCTATCTGCCCTACAAGGGACGCCTAATATTTTGGGAAGGTGCCCAAGCTGACAACTGCACTTCGAATAACAGCATCAGCTTGGCATTTCTAGGAGTGGTCTGATTTCTCAGAGGCTTTCCTGGAAGTCTACCTCTGAGAAAACAAGTTTTTTTCAGTACCTTTCTAGACACGCTTGCCACAATCCTCACTTTTCCCCTCTCTGAGGACACCAGGGCCTTACAGACTCTCATAGCCCATGCTGAAGCCAACTGGTTCTTTGCTCTACTTGCCATTACCCTTCTTGATGCAACTCCTTTCCAATTTCTTTTACTGTCTTCTTCCATATGGAAGGATTTTGGACATGGAGGCCTGCCAAGCTCTGAGCAGGGCAACAGTGTAGAAACCTCCAGAAGATCCTTCAGACATGAATTATAGAATCATTTGGGTTGGAAGGGATCTTTAAAGGTCATCTGGTGCAAATCTCATGCAATGAATAGGGACATCTACAGACGGTCGTTATAAAACATCACTCTCAATCACCAGCTTGCACCATCCAGTGAGGAAAAACTAGAGAAGGCCTCTCTGTGAAGCCTCTGTTGTCTCTTCCAGATTGTTCCAGCTGCACGCTGGGAGCACTGAAGGCACAGGGAAAGCATCCCCTAATGAGAATACACTTGGCAAGGATTCCCCACATCTGAGCTAGCTGCAAGCCAGCACCACAGCTTAGCCCTGTCCAGGGTTTTATGCAGAGCCTTTGTGTTGCATACAGCCTGCTCTGAGCCTCCAGAGGTCTTCAGAGCAAATACTCAGAGCACACCCAGGCTGGGCTGGGCTTTCATGCACTACCAGCTTTCACCCCCCATGAAAGAGTTAATTGAGATCACCGGGATACAGCATGCATGCAAACACACACAAAAACTCACTGCAAGGATAGTGTGGGATCTTCTCCTTTTTTTTCTCCCTCCGTTTCTGTTGCCTCCATCTTCCTCCACCTCTAAAACATTCATTTTCTTTCCTCATTGATGGAACAACCAGCTCAAGCAGAGAAAGGGATAAAATAAACTCAAGTAAAAAAAAAAAATAATAAAAGAAAATAAAAATAAATCCATAACAAACCCCTTTCAAATACTCACCCTTCAAAAGGATAAAATGATTTCAATTTTGGTCTGTCTCATTCTCTTCCTTCCCCCCTCCCTTCCCGAGGTGTATATACATATCTGTATATTTGGAGAGTGGGGTTTTTTTTAGCATTATTTAGTTAATATGAATTACAGGCCTCAAGCTGCCTCCCCTCTAAACCCAAAATGAAGCAGCTCTCTTTTTTTCTCTCTCTTTTTTTTTTTTTCCCCTCTTCTTTCCCCCTCACCAACACGATTTACATTCTCAATGTAATGTATTAAAAAGTTGACAGGGCCGAAAGGATTCACATGATGTCGGCTAAGAAACCCAATTTCCATGATGAATTGCCCGGAGCCCCTGAATCACAAACCATTTTTTCCGCTGCTCAGAAGTTGATTTTTTTTTTTTTTAAATCTTCTTAAAGCTTCTCTCCTAATCTTCGGCTAGAAGAGATGGGTGAAAGGATTTTTTTTTCTAAACTAAGGAAAGTATTAGCATCTTGGTTGTTGTGCATCAAATTTGAAAATGCAAGGTTAGTAATATTTCAAATCGGCTACGGTCCAAGCCACTTGATAAGTATGCTTGCTGTCTCCCTCTCCCCCCTCTCTCCAAGTTTCTGCTGGCAGGAGCACAGTGCTATTGCAGCGGCTGTGTGTGCACACATGTGTGCAGGTGGGGTGGTGGGAAGGGACCTTCAGGAGCCCCCACTGCTGCTCTTCCTCCCCTCTTTCCATAGTGTGCTCCATTTCCAGTGGAGCACACCCAGCTGTCCCCGTTCACGATGGGAGCTGGGCGTCACGTTGGATGTCATAGCATGCGATATGAGCTTGGGCAAATGAAGCAACAGCCAAATCCAAACAAATGTTTCCCATCTAGGTGCTGGGATAGGAGCTCTCTAGGCTCAGAGACGTGTACAGTGGCTTATAAATGAACTCTGTTCCTTCACAGAGTTCTTGGAAAAAGACATTTTGCCTTCTCTAAGGTGACACCCAACCATGAGAAGGTCTTTCACAAGATTCCCTCCCTGCTGCCCTCCTTTCCCAGTGCATGAAAACCAGAAGGTGATCAGGAGCTCCGTACATTGAGGAACAGCAGCTGCATTGAGGAAGGGCTGTTTCTTCCCCTCAGAGATGCCACTTCCAAGCTGTCGCATTCCCATCTCCATCATGTGTCGATTGCTCCTACCACCTACCCATAAAGGAGGAATATGCTGGCAGCTGTGTGCTAATGAGCTGCCCAAAACACCTGAGGCTTTCAGGAAATGCCTCATGCCATGTGTGCCAGATGCAAATAGCAGGAAGATGAAGGAGCACAGATGTGAAGGACTCAGGTTGGATATTAGGAGACATTTTATCTCAGAAAGAGCAGGGAGGCACTGCACAGCTGCACAGGGAGGTGGTTGGGTCACCGTGCCTGGAGGTGCTCAGAGCTGTGGGGATGTGGCACTGGGCAGTGGGCACTGTGGGGTGGGCTGGGGTTGGACCTGGGGATCTGAGGGGTCTTTTCCAACCTGAATGATTCATGATTCCCAACAGCAAGTTCTGCATACAAATAGTAGGCTCTGAGACAGGGTTAGGATAGCAAGGCATTTCCAGGCAGCGCACTGCATTTTTCCCTCTTTACTCAAGATAAAAGATCTAGAGCAGACACATGGTTAGGCACAGCACCATCAACCCATGCCATGGCTGTTTATCACTAGGGTTGACTAAGGATAAGAGCTTCCAGTGGTAGTTGAAGAAGGGAGCAACCCACAAATGCCACAGAGGATGACAGTCCTCAGGGCTGGTAAGAAATCACCAGGACAGACGCAGCAACAGCATATCCAGGACAGTCACCCAGCACTGAAATATACACCGTGCAAAGAAACACATCCCTTTCTCCATTTTAAATATCTCCTTACCAGTGTCATCTCTTGTCCCTACTTCTCATACAGGTGGAGACACAAGACTTCTGGGAATGCAAAGTTGTAAATCAGTGATGTGCCTCACTCTAGCCAACAACAGATCTCCACGATTGCCTTCCTTAGTGTTCTCCATCTCTTTCAGCTATTTCCTAGATTCCTAAAGGCAGGGTGACAATTGTATTCATCATTCTGCATTCAAATTTCTCCTACTGATGGGGAAAAAAGCTCTGCTTTGTAAGCCAGGAAAAGTTGCCACAAAAGCCAGTTTTTTCTTACTGGGAGTGGTTCTGTCCTGGGATACTGCCTGAGATGCTGGAAGGAGTGAGGTTCTCATGACCTTGGCAGAGCTCCTGCATGAGTCTCTGATACCTTCCCACATCCTGACCACTCTTTCTCAGTCTCTCTCTGGTTGCCTCCAAGTCAGGCAGCATTTCAACTCTTCTCTCCCATACCCTAAAAAATCACTTTTTGGAGGTTTTTCCTGAAGCATGTCATCAAACTGTGGCATAACACATCCAAACATCGTATCAAAGCCCCATTTGTTTGCTGGAGACATGTTTGTTAGCCCCATCTCATGCAAAGCTGTAGGATCTGTCTGACTGTTGTCTAAACCACCTTCCTTAGTACTACCATTACTTCAGTGCAGGGGCAACGCTGATAATTACAGCCCAAAGCTAAGCTTGATGCTGTCTTTCAGTACAAGTTTTAACATACAACCAACTGCCCAGGTGATGCATCTTAAATTCAGGACCACCTTGAGCAATTCCAGCCCTTGCAAGTTGAGGAAAAACACAGTACTCCAGCTTAGGAGCTGAGCAAGCTGAGCTCTGCTCCTGCAGTCACATCGCCAGCCTTCCCTTCCCTGGATTTAGCACCAGGAAAGTGTGCATGAAGCAGCAGCAGGAGGGGATGACCCAGTAAGCACTGCCAGGAGCTAATCCATTCTCCTCAGGCTGATGAAGGCTCCCTCCTGTGTCCTGAGCCCTCAATCCCTGCGTGGCGCTGCCTTGCAGAGGGGCTGGGGGAGCTCCAAAGATCTCACTGCCTCCCTCCTCCTTCCCTGCTGCTGTTGGTCAAGAGAGATGTGGCAGTGAGGGACATGGTCAGTGGGTATGGTGGGATGGGTTGGGGTCGGACAGGGGGATCTTAGAGGTCTTTTCCAACCTTAATGATTCTAGGACTCTATCTGAACACTTCAGAGAGGGTAAGAAATATTGTCTGCAGCTGTTGAAACCTTCTCAGATCCCATCCCGTGAAGACATTTGGATGCAAGACATGGACTTTGTGTAATTTAAGGGGTTTTCCCATGTATCCCCAGGGCTTGATCAAATTATAACAAACAAAAGCCCAGGGAACCCAAGTTATTACTCTTGGAGAATTACAGAAGTGCTTTCCTTAGACTTAGCATGCACTGGTATCTTTCAGTGGGATTGTCCATTCTGGCCCATTTGGAAAAGCATTAGCTCAACAGTCAAACAGAGAAGGGCAAGTTATCAGCACCTTTACAAGCTATATATTCTTTCCATGCTCTTTTGTGTCCCTGTGTCTGAAACAGTTGTTAGCTGGTATTTATGATTTTCCTGCTCTGCACTCACTGCATCCATTGAAACTCTTGAAAACCCACACATCATTCCCTTCTTACTTCTCCAGACAGCAGCAGGAAACTCAGATGACTTGCATTTCCCATGGGCACATTTTTCCAATTACAGTGGAATGACAGCCACCAAGCCTCACTACATCTTTGGTCATTGTCAAGCTTTTAGGAAAACACTTTACAGTGCAGTCTGATCTCCCAAACAAGGCAGGTTTAAGGCAGGAGGCCAGGGAGGTGCCACCAGAACCATCAGCTCTTCCATGAGGCATGCACAGAAAGCAGCTGGAACACAGAAGCATGAATGAACTTATTTCCTTTGCTGTAGGGTAACCAGCACTCTCCCTGTTGGACGTTAAACTTGCAGCTCACTTCACACCTAAGTTTTAAATCAAGTGTGGTATTCAGAGTAGACCTTATCTAGATTATGTTCCTTGCCAAGGAACATCAAAGTGATGAGAAGAACAAGTAGAGGGAGTTGAGGATGAGGGAAGACGGATGTTGGCTCATCACCAAGATCCTCAGCAACTTGTGTTGCTGTAGCCAGGCTGTGTTTAGTACTGCACATCGGGCAGCAAGATGCTTTACAAGGCAGGGTGAGCCAGGAGCCAAGGCAGTGCTTTCACCTGTCAAGGCATGATCCCACAGCTCCTGAACAGAGCACCCAGCAGCACCCACCAAACAGTGCGGATGAACCAAATCCAAAATCCACCTATGAGATCCCATCAGGAAATGGGGCCAGAAATAAGCTACAAAATCCTAAACTCGCCCAAGAGAGAGACCAGAAGAAAGACCAAAGACAAGCACGCATACAGCCTGATCCAAGCCTAAGGGCTTAAATGGAGCTCCTGGACCTATGGGAAGCCATTGGTGGATGGGAGCCCCCAGTGAACCTGCTCTGAGCCTGGTAGTGCTCTGACTCTGACATCACATCAGGGATGTCTCTAATCCTATGACCAGGAGCTTTTTTATGATCTTCTATCCAGCAAGGAGGATGCTTCCTGCCCCATGAGCTGCTGGAAGAGGCCCAAGCAGCCTCCATTGCCCTCGTGTCTGCACCAGACAGAACTCAAGGTAGGTGCTCAGGGCCTGCAGGCAGCTTCCAGTGACTGCAAAGACAGCAGCAGCCTCCAGCGGCCAGCTGGCAAACGACAGCAGTGTAGTTATGCATCTTGTGCACCACAGTGAATGACGGTGTGGCCACACACCCAACATCCCATGGTGAAGACCAGCATGGTCTCACATCCAACATCTCATGGTGAACTCTGGTGCAGCCTTGTGTCCAGTGTCCATTGATGGCATGAAGCATGGCTTCACATCCATGTGGCTTCACATGACACAGTGAAGACCAGTCTGGTCTTACATCCAGTGTCACACAGTGAAGACCAGCGTGGCCTCATGACAAGCATCACACAGTGAACACAGGTGTGGACTCAGCTCTGATATCACACAGTGAACACCAGCCTGGCTTTATGTCCATGTTCCATAGCAAACACAAGTATGACTTTGTACCCAGCATCCTCACACAGCATGGCAAAACTACCTTCTCTATCAGATGGGGTGTCACAGTGGGCCTGTAGCCAGCGTGGCTCTAGTTGGGGCTGTAGGACCTTGAGGTGTCCTTGGTGAATGCTTCATCCCATGCATTTCCTGCATGCCCTCCATGAGCTGTTGTTCCCCAGAGAACACCCTGTGGAGGAGAAGCCCACCCAGGTGCCTGTAAAAGCTGCAAAATAGGAGTGGGTGAGCCTGTTTTCCTGTTGTCTCCTTTTTTTCAGCCCTTTGAAATAATCACAGTCATAGCAATTATTGCAAAGATAAAATAGCAAGGATTATGAAATCCTCACAGGCAAAGCTCTCCATCAATTAGCTAAATCAATCCTTGCTTCAAAATATAATCCACAACAAGAAGCCACAGCAAGAGACAATTAAAAAAAAAAACAAAAACAAGCACAAGAACAACAAATAAACATCTTTGTGGAAGAGAAGGGCGGGGAGGGGAGAGATTTTTATCAGAAAGCAGAATTATTTCAGGCAGTTGCCTGAATATCTCAGCACACTAAGGTCGTAGCTGAGCGTAGCTGAGAGACTCCAGGGATGTCATGATTTGGAGCACACACCAAACAAATGCTTGGGTTGACATTTTGTAAAGCACTACGTAAAACTGTGCTCCTATGCCTACATTTAGAGACATGCAACTAGAAGAGCTCTGCAGGACCTCAAAGCCCATCCCTCCCAGCACAGACGGTGCTGGTGTCATCACTCACCGACATCAGCATGCCACCAGCACTCCAGGCAGGGTGCTGGCTCCTGGCTCTGTCATGGGAAGATGGTGGGTTTCTCTCCTCTCAGCCCAATTTCTTCCTGTAGCAATGTCCCCTACTGACTGAACTAGCTGCCTACTGCTCTGTTTTGAGAGCAGAGCAAGCAGTTTGCTTCTTGGAGCCCTGAGTCTCCTGCAGTAACCACAGAGGAGGCTGAGTGCTTGAAGGATGTATTACTATTTAAATTAAAGTAATACCCAGCGACTGCAGGTTGGGATCAAACCTCACCATCACACGTAGCTTTGGTGATCCTGGTCCCCTGTCCTGAGTCCCCACTGCCCACACTGTCCCAAACTCTCCAGCAACACAGAGATCAGGGCTTGAATTCCAGAATTGCCCCTGTGAATCCCACAGCACCCCACACAAGGTGGGCAACCTCCTCCCATGGCAGTATGCCCAACAGATGGGAATGGGGCCCATGTGAAGTCACTGGTCCCACTGGGGCACCCCAAACCACCGTGAGCAGGAAGGGCATGGCTCCATAAGCACCATACAAGGCCATGGAGATGCATCCCCCGGAAGCTGTAGGTTCCCCATGACACTCAGTTTTGACACTGTGAGATGGAAGTGACTTGATGACAACTTGCTGTAGAGCTTTAGCACTGGGCTGGTGCCTTGAATAAGGATCTACACCCAACGTTTGACCAAGCAGATTTGCATTTATGGCCCAAATTTCCTTTTATTCACCACTTCTCTGCCACATGAGACATGCGTGCTCCCTCTGCATGCCCACATCCAGCACCTGGCACAGAATTCACCGTGCTGAAGGAGCAGGGAGAGCCCTTGGCTTGCAAGGCAGCCGGAGCCGCATCCACAGCCTCTCCCTCCAGCAGCTTTGTCTTCCTTCTGGAACTCAGAGCTCTTCTGCCGTGACAGAGAGAAACCATAAGGGACAATCAGAGAGGTTAATAAAAAGTTGAACACGTTCTTAAATGACAGCTCGAGCTGGAAATGTGAGTCTTCTGTTTGTGTTTCTTTGTCGCTCGGCTTGAATATCCCTGCTAATTTTTTGAATATTGCTGTAGTGTACAGAAGAATTGCTGATGACACATTTTCCTAACGCGCGCATTACACAAAAGGAGATTATATTTTAGCCTCTTTTAGAGACTATAAAATCAGATTCATCCTAATGAAACAGCAAATAAAAAGGGTTTTCCCTTTTCTTTCTCAATCTCTTGGCATTTTTTCCTCCTGTGGTTTTATTCTTCTCCACCCTCCTCCTCTTTCTTACATTATCTGTGTTTCCTGCTCATTTCAACTTGATGACATGTTGCTGGGACAACTAAGTCTCGTAACCTTCTTAACTTTGCCATTGTTACTGCCTGGAGTGTATTTAGGAGGAGTGTTTTAATTTCTTTTCCAACGCACAGCGCCTGCCCCGTAGAAAGATATTAGAAATGGAGGGGGGTGGGGGGAAGAAGGCTTTTCTTCTATAAATGTATGCTATTCAAATCATCTCTTTTTTTATTTCCTTTAAACCCATCATTTGTATGCTGTAGGTCGCTACTTTAAAACCCGGCTCGCTGTCGCTGAAAGGATCACCCGTATAATGATGTCATCCATATTCAGCTGAAATCTCAGCTCCACTGGAGCCCGGCGCTTCCCCCGCATCCCCAGCCCCATCCTCACCCCTATTGCCATCCCTAGCCCAGCCTCAGGCTCCCAAGTGGTCCCTGCTCACCCAAAATCTCCCTCTGGGAAGAGCAGCCGAAGCTGATGGATAAAGGGGCGGACAGGCATCGGGATGACAGCATGGGGTTTGTATGGGGAGCATCATTCGCATCGCCCACCACACATCAAGATGAGTTTGGAAGAAGGGACTGGCTCCTTCCCATGGGTTATCCCACGGAAGAGATGTGATGACTCACACTGAGCCCCAAGGATTCACCATGCCAAGACTCACTGAATCCAGCTGTCCCAGCACCCTTATAGCATGGGGAACCTGGGTTCTGCAGAAGGGGTTGTAGGGCTCAGCACAAAGTGCCCCAACAACATCAGGTACCCAACTGTACCCATGCTGTTCACACGATCTCCTCGACACCAGTTAGCTGTCGCCCTGACACACTTATTGTACCTGGATCAATGCTCTTTTAACAACTAATTGATCTTTTATTAGCATATAATAACTTACTTATTAAATCTAAATTAAAGACTTAATTGAGACACTTAATCTAGAGTGGCTCAGTGTATCACTCTCATAAGCATAATGTGTAATTTAATTAATTGACGGCGCTGATAATGGCGTGTCATCTGTCACATATTCCTCCTGACCTGGGAGCCAGAGGGGCGTGCAGCAGCGGCAGGAGCACAACACCGGGCTCAATCCACTGCCAAACCAATTCACCTCCCCACTGAAACACTCCGAGATAGGCTGCCTGGGATCAGAGATCGATACTAACATGTTATCTGTGCAGAAGGAGAAAGCGGGTGGACGCGTGCCATGAGCTGACAGCAACAGCAAGGGCACCGTGCTCTGCCTCAACCTCCCTCCCGGTGGGGATTAGGGTTAGGATTTCAGTTCCAATTCCCACTGCTGCACCCAGAGCAGCAGAGGGGTTTCCAGCAATGCCTTTGAGCTCTTCACCCCATGCATCTGCTTTGAAAATAGGGCCGGGGAGAAGAAAAACACGGCAGGGGCCGCGGGTCCCTTCCTTCTGCTGCAGCTCAAATCTGGGTGTGCACATCGTTTTCCACTTCTTCCTCCTTCGCCCCACCGCCGTTCTCCCCGTGATGGAGAATTTCATTTTTCAAAACTCTATGAGATTTAATTTAAAAAAAAAAAAAAAAAAGTAAAATAAAAAAAATACACAAAATGGCAAAGGGAGGGTTTGTGAAATAAAAAAATAAAGGTAAAGAGATGATGGTTGGAACAAAATGTTCCGGAAGAAAGCTGTTCCCTTGGGGTTTCTTTTCTTTAAGCTTTGCATATTACAATTTGAAATTTTTGTAAAGAGATCCCCATTTTATATTCACACTGGTAGCCTGAATTTAAATATCTCTCTCACCTGAGATTAATACAGGCTTCACCCTGAATTACTTCCCAGCTCTGAAGTACAGCTCTAGAGAGCTCAACTCTCCACAAATTCACTTCTCTTTTAGAGGCATAAAAGCTTAGGAAATATATGAAATATTAAAAGAGCGTGTGTGCCGGGGCAGAGAGGGGGAGAGGGAAGGCTTGGTCATGGGGGGGCCCCTTTGATATGAAAACCCACTTTCCCTCAAATGAAAGCACAGATGTGCTGGCACAGGACTCTAAAGACAAAGATTTCAGCCCAAAGACGACGCCCCCTTGTTTTATTTTGTGATTGTGAAGCCCTGCACAAGGAGCAGGATGCAAGCTATGTCATGCACAAAAGACATCAGCATTTCCATCGGCAATAGAAAATATCAAGTTTCTCCAGAGCAAAACAACAAATGAGGTTATAAACAAACTTGAAAGCACAGCTCCCTATAGCGCCAACTCAGTATTAACCAAATGCACGTGATGGGGGGAAAGCACCTTGCACGTGCTCAGGGCCCATTAGCTAATTGCTGTAGAAATCTGACATTCTATATCATGATTTAACCCTCAGGCCCCAGGGTCATTGCTCCACCTGGGCTCTCTGCATTTCTTCTGCTGTCACAGCCGTGGTTTCTCCACCCAAGGAGATTGGTGCAAACTGAAACCTTCCATCCTCCGCGTCTACGAAGCAAAGGGATGTAAGGTTTTCCCTTGGCAGACAATCCCGGAATGGCTGGGGTCAGAAATGACAGCAGGTCCATCTGGTCCACCCAAGCACTACACAGAGCATGGTGCTGTGAGCCATCAGCAGAAGATACAGCACACAGCCTAGGAGCTGCAGCCACCAGCACCACCTCTGGGCACTCTGCATGACCAGCTGTGATGGCTCCTCCAAGCACTGCTGGTTCCTGACCCACACCATAGCTCTTGCTTCCATCCCTCCTGTCCCAGACTATAATTCCTGCTCCAATGGTCAGGTTTTCGTTTCATCCATCTCCTTTTAGATTCTACCTGAGCTTTGCTTGTGGGCACTTAATGCCATGGGCACAGCATGCACTGTGATGCTTCACAGCCATCAGAGTTTGGGCTGCACTCATGACCACCACAGCAACCTTCCCTTGAACATATGGTTCTCAAGAGACATCAGTGCTAGGAATACTACCCCTTCTTGCTCCCTGCAGTCTCCAAGGTGTGCAGGACACCCTGCACCATGATTACCCCAAAAGCCACTAGGTTCATAAGCCAAGCTCAAAGACAAAACCACAACCAAAAGGGATGCAGTGAGTATGAACACCAACACTAACCAAGCCCAGCTCCACTTTGGGATGTCCCAACTGGATGTTCACAATGCAATTATCACCACCAGCTCTAGAGCCCAATGCCTCACAAGCAGCAGCTTGCCATGGCTGCCAGACCCAAGCTGTGATGTGTCAGTGATGGCACAAGGCTTGGCTTTGCTGCTTTGCCCCCTGAAGCTGCATTCCCTGTGCACGTGGGTGTGCATGCGTGCATGGTTCTGTTTGAGAGGAGCCGGCTGCTGCAGCAGAAGGACTTCTGTGCAGCTCTCCCTTCTGTCAGCTGCAATAAATTTCTTCGCTAGTGCTTCTCCTCTGAATCGAATATAGTTTATTTCATTTTAAAAGTCCCTTCTTTTTTTTTTTTTTTTTTTTTTTTTTCATTTCAGGAAAATGAATGTTAGAGCCAGATAAGAAACTATAGTCTGCTTTCAAGAAGGTTACAAGAAAACTGCATCTTGCATTACTAATCCTTTATCTTTCATGTTAACAAAAAGATTACTGACATATTTTTGAATGAAAGAAAATAAAATAGCAAATGCATCTAAAGAACTGTGTAACTTTCATGCAACACACAAATCGGTTGTTAAACGTGGAGAAAAAAAAGGAGGGGAATGAAGGGAAGATTCATAATACATTTCCCTTTGTAAAGTGAGCAAACCAACTTTCTATAATAAGGGAAACTACTGGAGGATTGGAGGAGGCTCCTTTCATACACGGAGAACAACACTGCTTTTAACTGGAGGCTAGATTTGGGGGGTGGAGGGGGAAACCTCCCCTGCTGGGGTCTCTGGAGGGGGTTTGGGAGGTGCTATGGGATGGGCTGCATGGACCCAAGTCCCTCAGCCCCATCCATAAGTTTTGGCCTAGAGGAGCCATTGGTATGGCAAAAATCAGGTATGGGATGAGAAATATCAGGTATGGGGTGACAAAAATCAGCTATGGGGTCACACCACGTGGAACATCTCCAGCTGCCCTGGGGACGTGTGCAGTGGCCCCACAGAAGGAGCTATGCCCTGATCTCAGCCCTGATCTTCCCTGCCTTGGCACACGGCGCTTCATTAGGAAACCCATAATTGAATTCCCTGACCATTCAGTTCTAAAACCCTTTTGATTGAGAATTAGTTAATTGCATTGAGCCCAGTATATTCCTTGTTAGAAATTTTGCCCATGTTCCCCAGATATGCAAGGTGGGCTCTGCTTGCACTGTGTCCTTTGAAATGCATTTAGGACCTTTGAATCTCTCCCCTCTTAACGACGCATTGTTTGTTAATAAGTGGCCGTAACACCTCCCCATTAGGAAATAGCTGTCTGCCATTTGCTTAGGCTGGAATAGGTAATAATCCCAATGTTGTGGATCATGTTGTAGAATGAATGGGGATATTGGTGTCATTCTAATGAGATGATTTCCTAACCCCAAAAATGCCAGGTCTGAAAACCAGGCAGGAACACTGCTCTCATTATCTTCTCCTCTCAAAAATCTTCTCCTTCCAAACCTAAAGCAATCATTTGCACTCCGATTTCAGTCCTACCAATGGAGAACCAATGGGACGTGGTTAGTGGGGATGGTGGGAATGGGTTTGTGGCAGGACCTGATCATCTTAGAAGTCTTTTCCAACCATAAAGATTCTATGATTCTATGAAAATACTCCTCAATTGCTCTGTTTTGCTTTGATTGCTTTCTCAAGCCCCACCTCCCCAAGCATTGCTTTACTTGCACATCTCGTTTGCATCGTTCCCCCTGTGCATTGCTCCATTTGCACCTTGCCTTCACTCGTACATTGCTTCCATTGCATTGAGAACTATTGGTGAACACTGGATGGTTGGACTGAGTGATCCTGTAGGTCTTTCCTAGCCTTGGTGATTCTATGATTCTATAACTCATTAGCCTCATTTGCACACGGCTCTGTTTACATAAGCCTGTGCTTGCACCTACCCCTACCTGCACATCATTCCACTTGCACGTGGTTGGGCTTGCACATCACACTGCTTGCACATTATTCTACTTGCACATGGCTCTGCTTGCACATCATCCTGCCTGCATGTCCCTAGCTTGCAAACTACTCCTCTTGCACATCACTTGCAAAGTCTTGCCTCTTGCATTTGCTTCTATTGCCCTCTGCTGGGGACTGTCAAAGGGACAGCTGATCCCTCGAGCGCTGTGCCTTTCTGTCTCCATCTCCCTCTGCGATTGCAGGGGAACTCCAAGCTGGGGTGTTTAACACAGGGCATGGAGCAGCTTGGCTCTGCCTCTGAATCTACTTTGCATGGCTTGAAAGCACGCTGTCAAGCCTGCCTAGCTATGGTTCAAGGACAGTAACATAGGGGAGGGTACGTAGCAGCAGGACAGACAGACAGGGGACAGACAGACACAGATAGGACAGAGGAGGGGACAGATGCCCACCCTGCAGCTTCTGCTGTGAGAAGTCCTGGCGTGCCTGCTGGATTAGGGATGATAGAGGAGAGGAGCGCCTTATAGAAATTAATTCCCAAAGTGTAATTAACATCTGGGCCAGCTCGGCGCGCTCCCCAGCTGCTAATGAACCATGGCACCGCTTTAATTCCAGCGCCACCACACCATCTTCTTATTAAATCCAGGAGCAGGTTCCAGCACATTTCCCTTCGAGGGAAAAAGGAGAAAGAAACGGAGCAGGATTTGTCTCAATGAAATATGATAGATTAGAGTTGGCCGGATAAAGAAAGTGGGGGGGGGGGGAGGGGGGAGAAATTTCCCATCTTGTGCACGCATATCACTGTATTCTCTTTCGCAATGACCTCCTTCTGCCCCATCCATCAGCCTGGGGTTGGCTTATTCTAACGAGCCGGAGCCTTTTCTCATATGGAACAGGCCCATCAAACTCAATCTGCATGCCAATTACGGGAGCAGACCCCCTGATACTGAAAAATGGAAATTAGCAGTCAAGCAGGCTGGGCTGGATGGCCTGCGCTCCCGCTGCTCCCAGACACCCGCAACGAGGGAGCCCCCAGTGGAAAAAGTAATCAGGAATAATAATAAAATAAAATAAAACCCACACAACTAGCATATTTTACTGTTGTTTGCCTTGCTTGCCAGCATTCGGGGTACAATGTGGAATTTACCAGAGGGCAGGAGGATGGGGAGGGGAAGAGCTGGGATAATTGCGTTTAGGTGATGCACAGGAAGGATGCAGGGAGGTAATGTGACTGCAGGGGCAAAGCAGAGCTTGGTGCCCCAACGTGGGGGGGCAGCAGGAATCGCAGTGCCCAAACTCACCAGCTGCTATCCCACCTGCATGTAGAAATGGGAAAGGCAACAAAACCCAACATGCATGCCACACTCAAGCTGGTGCCCTTTAGATCTCCCAGGGAGGGTCCCAGAGAGCTTTGCTGGAAGCTGATCAAGGTGCTGGGGGATGGCTCGTGCACCGACCCCAACTGCTAAGAGCTGGGTAATGCTGGAGTGTCTGAGGAGACAGAATTAAACCTCAGAGGAAAGGAGAGACGTGGCAGAGAGCAAAGGGGGGACTGGGGGAGGATGGGGACACACATCGCCCTTTGCAGGGAGCTGTGCTCCCGGGGGCTGCAGGTTGACAAACATCACTTTACCTGCCTCCCTGCTCTGTAATAACCTCATACATCAACCAAGGAGACTGGGGAGCATGGCTGCAAGGGCTCTGCTTCCACTGCCATCATTAGCCTGGGGTCCCTCTGCTCCACATGCAAACAGGCTGGAGTTCCCACGAGGAGGGACTTGCATCACTGCTTCCTGCATGGGCACAACCAGCCTGACATCTAGTGGCACGGGGCAAAGCAGATGTTCCAAACTGTGGGACGACTGGGAGCCTGGTGGCTCCTTCTGCTCAGTGCATGTCTCCAGGGCCTAGGGACTCACTGCTTCCTATCCTCTGCTGCTCTTTGGGAACATCCAGCAGCAATCTCAGAACTCAGTTTTGAGAGGTGTTCATTATCTCTGTCCACGTCCAACCTCTTTATCCTCTTCTAACTTCCCTATTTTAGTGGTTCTAATACAGTCAGGATGCCCAGCAACCCCCATTCTCCAGAGTCTCTGCCCATTGCAGAGCTGGAGACCAGAGTTGGAGGCAGTGGGAGCTGGTGGAGACTGTTCTGCCCAAAGAAAGCACCTGGCTAACAGGTTCACACATGGGGGAAAAAGTGGGACAGAGCTTCTGAGTGACTCAAGTGCTTTATTGGGGGCCCAGCTCCCCACCATTCACTCAGCAATGCTGCGGAAGGACTGGACGGCAGGGGTCACTGCTCCCCATTCCACTGGCTGCCGGTACTCGCCCTTGGGCAGCAGGTACTGCCTGCCCCGGTAGTTGGGGTGCTCATAAAACACCCAGATGCCCTCCAGCACCCGGCAGGCGTGGACCTCACGAAAGTGGCACTCCTCCAGGATGGAAGGGCAGTCTTCAGTGGCTTCAAACATCTGCCCACCGAAATCCCCCTTCTCAAACACCTGGATGTGGCCCTGGGCTCCACTTGGCTGGAAGGAAGAAGGGAGAGAATTGCAGGGGGTTTGGGATGCATCTGGGGTAGAAGCAGAGGCAAGGCACAGCCAAGCTCAGGTCAAGCACCAACACCCCAACACACCAGCATGGTTCTGAATAGCTCACATCAGCCCCTAAACACAGCGTGGGGTAATTCTTGACCAAGCATCACATGCAAAGAGCACTTTCAGCCTAAACCCCCACCACAGCCCAAGTTCCAGATGGGTGTGGAGAGAGATGAGCACGTGCTGGGCTCTATCCCATGCAGGCAGCCTGCTCAAAGCCTGTAGCCACTCAGTGCGAGCATCAGGAGGGATGCACCCCTCTGCTCCCCGCTCCTCTGGGCAATGAGGAGTTTAATGAGCTGCTGACCCCAGCTGGGTTGTATTACAGGCGAACGCAGCACGGGTATTTTCCACTGTGATTTCAAGCGCTGTGTTGCCTGAAGGCACCGTGGTGGTTTTAATCTGTGGCTGTCTGGACACAGTCTCCCCCCGCCTCCCCTCCGCCTGTTCTCACTACCAGCCCCAGCCAAACTCTGCAGGGTCTCACAGCTCTGTGTCACTGCTCCAGGGGCTCTGAACCAACATCTACGATCAGTCGGTCCCCATGCCACCTCCCCATGTATGGGAGGGGAAGCCAAGCACAGGGGACATGCAGCATCACCTCTGCTCTTCACGGTGGCGGAGGACGCTTTGCTGCTCTTACACCTCCCACGTGCTCCTGCTCCATCCCTTGTAGCAGTTCAGAGCTCTGAAGTGGCTGACAACTATTCCTAGGCTAAGGGGTTTACTCACACCTCAAACCCACAACAGACGAAAGCAAAAACCTCTTGCAGCTTTAAGACCTGCTCCATTCAATGGCAAATCATGGTAGTGCTACCCATGTCAGTGATGCACAGATCATGGAATCATTAAGCTTGGAAAAGACCATTAAGATCAGCTAGTCCAATTATTGACCCATCAACACTGTGCCCACCAGGCATCAGCTATGCTGCTGGTACTGACACCAGGGCAGTAACACTCAGCTCTAACACCATACTCCCACCCTGCCAGATTGGAGGCTGCTTCACCCCAAAGTCATTACCCCAGCTGTGGGACTTGGTGCCACACACCTATTGCTGTCCTCTTCATAGGGACCCCAGGAAGATGGGGGCTACCAGCAAGCACCATCCCTAGAGGTGCTCAAAGCCAGGATGAATGGGATGCTTTGGGCAACTTAATCTGAGGGGAGGTAACCCCACATGTGATGGGGGCTGAAAGCGGATGGTCTTTGAGGTTTCTTCCAACCCACGCCCGTCTATGACACGACAAAGCAACTGAAGTGGCAGGTTGGTGAACTAAGACACCCCTAGGGAAGCATCACACTTACTATGTGGACAGCTTTGCAGGAGCCGAGGCGGTCATTGAGGCCCATCCAGTGGTGGTAGTCAGGATACTCCCCCCGCCTCAGCACATACATGTTCCCTGAATAGTTGGGCCTCTCATAGGCCACCCAGGTGCCTCCCTCCACCCGGATGGAGTTGCAGCGGTTCAGGTAGGTGTGGAAATCAGGGCAGTCGGCGTCGCACTCGTAGCGACGACCCAGGAAATTCTTGTCTTCATAGAAGGTGACCTGAAAGACCAGCAGGGGAGAGAAGCAGGGGGTTCCGCATCCCTCCAGGAGCAGCATTGGTGTTGCCACTGGAAGGGCATCGCTTCAAAGCACACAGCCATAATCTGAGCCCATCTGTAACCTCTGCTACCTCCAACATGGAGAGAGATAGGAGAAAAAAAAGGCTAAAAAATGAATTCCCGAACTCAACTGTTCCAGAGAAAGGACAACTGATGTGCAAGTCAGTTGATTCGACGTCGTGCAGACTCAGGCAGCATTTGCCCTTTTCAAGCTTCCTTAGAAGGGCATCAGCCCCATGCATGCTGCCTGGGTCGTTTGGCAACATTGGAAATTGCCTCAGCCAATTCCCACAGCTACTCTGGACAGAATTTCCCCTGCCCCGGTGATTTAAACATCTAACACACAGGACTGTAATCCATTTTTCCATGCACACCAGCCTGACTTCTTCACCCTCTGTCCCCAAAGGAGACTTAGCTAGTGCCAGGGCAAAGCAGAAACACCAGCAGTCTCAGTATCCCCTGGTCATAGCTTTCCCAGTCATAGCAAACATCAACCAGCTGATTCCTTGTTTATTCCATAGTGCATTAAGATACACAATCACCTCTTGATCCCAGCTAGCTGTACTTCACCTACAGCACCTTGGCTTCTTGTATTGATTAAATATCACTGTGAAAAATACAGTCCAAGGCTGCCATCTCAGCCTTGGAACTAGACTCAAATCTAGAACCTCACTATATTTTTTTATACATTCACTTTCTGTACTTTCTTTACTTTCTGTAAAAAATAAGTTAGCCACCGTTATTGCTGGTCAGTCAGTGTGCCTTACCAGCACACTGACCAGGGTTCACGTGCCCTGTCACAGCAACCTATTTGCCTATTAAGTTGGCCAAGGTGGCCTTCTGTTTTGTAATAGAGAGCTCATCTGAGGTCCCCTTCCCACCCTGAGGAGCACAAGTGTCTTTCAATTCAACACTATTCTCTGTTCCTTGGGAGATGTTCTCCCTGTATTTATAAAGCTATAGCCACTAAGCAGTGACCAACTGGAGGCGTGGTTTGCTGCTTTCTTCCTAAAACACATAGAGACTGAAGGAGACGGCTCCTGCCCGCCTGTGTTGCCCTTCACACACCCCCAGTTCACTCCAGTCCCTCAGACTCAGCACTTCTCAGCTTCCCTGTGATGCTACAGACACAGAGGAGGCAGACGGTTTCCACCCCCAGGACGATGACAGGTGAACTGCGGATTTCAATTCCAGATCCGTCAGTTCCTTTCAGTCACACGTTACTCCGATGCAAATCGCCTCCCGTCAGTAAAGCCATTCAGTTGCTCTGCTCACAGTGATATCCCCTTAGCTGCTCACTGTCCAAACTTTTCTTTGGGGCTTATCTGGCAGATAACAGATTTGCCCCAGCAGATCTTCCTTACATGACTGCAAAACTCATACTGCATTGGCCACCTAACAGCAGTTACCACATTTCTTCCCGACAGCAGCTGTGTTACAAGGAAACTCATAAGCAGCAACTGTAAGCAATACTTAGCAGTACCTAATAAAGCAGCACAGGGGCAGTGACCTCTTTCTAGGGCACATCACTTGCTTAGGTTGTGGGAAATACCGTTTCATGGTCTCCTTTGCCTTTTCTTTCCCTCTCTGCAACATGAGTGTGGCACAGAGAAAAGATGAGATTTGCACTCATTCACTGATCCCAGACACTTTGCTGCACATAGTGAATCAGGCTCGTGTATATATTGTGTATAGGCTGCAAACATCTTACCTTTGGTCCAGCCCTGGACATTTTCTGTTCCAGCCAAACTTCCCAGTGCTGGAGGCGAGTCAGGACCTGTTATAAAACAGGCAGGACCCAGGCACCCTTTTTATAATGGGCTTGTTTGAAACCAGACAGCCGCTTTGTCATGAGAATAGGATCCAAAAATTGAGTCAGTGATTCTGAGGCTATAGCCCGTTTCCAGAAAAGCAAACAGGATTATGGAATAAAGGAACGCTTCGCCGTCCTCCCTTTGTTATCATCTGCTGAGTCAGAACACCAAAACTCTGCCAAACGCACTCAGAACACACAGCCCCCTGCCAAGTCCTGGAAAATGGGGGTGTAGGGGGCTATTTTGGCTGCTCTCCTCCTTGTAAGCATGTCAAACAAGAATTGTTCCCAGTCAGCTCTAAAGAGGCCTATCCCCATCTGTAAGGAAGAAACTCAAGTACTTATTGGAGAACGTTCCCTCACAATGAAGGGAGGGAGCCAGGAAAGGGTGGACAAATGCACAGGGTAGAGCACAGGGTTGCAAGGAACAGATTCTGCTTAAAGGGCCTACTTCAAAAGCCCACAATGGAAACATCTGCGCAGCAGAGATGCTGTGCATTTTTATAGCATATCCTCAGCCGAGCTGACAAAATTTACCAGTGATAAATTCCACTCAAAAAATCTCACCCCACTGCTTGCAATTCAAGCAAGGGATCGTTTCTTCTGCCCTCCTCTGGCCCACTGAGCAGGGAGGGAGAGGAACGCTGGCTTCTGTCCATCCACACCTCTCCCCAAGCCACTGCATTATAACAAACACCTCTGCAGCTATTCACTGCAGCATCCCAAAGGCTTAGCGAGACAAAGGGGCACGAAGCTGGCACAGCCATGCCTGAAACACACAGACCTTATTTCTCTGCTGTCCCACACACACTGCTGCAGCTTTGCTGCACCTTGTAGGAAGTTACACTCACATGTAATTGTCAGTGACAGAGGCACAGCACTACCTCATCCTTTCCCCATTTTAGGTGTTCTGGTTCATCTAGCACTGCTGTTCAGAGCTCTCAGTGCTAGCAAGCAGTGGAGACATCCACAGATGTTTCAGAGTCCAACCAGAACCGAGTTCCTACCAGAAGGCAATCCAGCAAGTTCAGCAGGACATCTCCAAGCTCCACTGCACTGACACTGACTAAATATGAAAAACTCCCCTCGTATTGCCTAATGCCTTAGAATTACATCTTACAGCTTTACAAAGTACTAAAAACAGAGGTGGAACCAGAACTGCCATCAGTGCCAAAGAACAAAAACTGCAGATGAATATAACTCTGCTTTCATTAAGAACTGACTCAGAGCTCAGGTGTTGACAGAAAGCAAGGTCTGGTCCTCAAGTGACACTGAGCAGCCAAGGTGACAGAGGACAGGTGCTGAAGGTTTGGAGGAAGACTCACACTCAGATACTGAAAAGCTCAGCTTTACAAATGCTTTCCTAAGGCACAACTTCTGAAGATGCCGAATCTTCAGCTGGTAACGATGAGCACACGTTTACCAGACCCCCAAATCAGTACCTGATCTCAGCTCCAATTCCTGATTCAAATGGACTGCCTCCCCAGGAATCCAGAGAGACCTTCTGTAAAAGTCTAGCAGCCTGACTGCCATGAGCCCCAGGGCACTGAATTCCATTGCCTCCATCCACCCTTAGTGGGGATAACTCCTAACAAATCACACAGCTGCTGCATTTGGCCATCCATGCAATCAGTGCCTCTGCATACTCTGCCTAGCTCACTCAGGTGCTCAGCTATGAGCACACCTCCCCAAGAGAGGGTCCACCAACACAACGTGAGAGTGGGACTCACTCAAGTTGATAGTCTACTAAGAAATAACAAATGTAGGAGATTGTGTTTGTGTCAAAACACTGCACTAAGACAGCCTGCAAAGACTTCAGCTCCACTGCTATTAAGAAATCAGTGCTTTTCTCTCAGCTGACCAGTACACAGTTCATTGAAGCAGTGAAGATGCTGTGTTCCCCTAACAATAATTGTATAGGTAAAACTCATTCCCTAGAGCTTGTGTCAGGCTTACCTTGAGTTTTATTGACATCTGTCAAACATGTCAATTATACAAGAAAGGTAATTCCACCCAAATCACACTGCTTAAGTGCTGTCTTCATATTAATAAAAAAAATCTATAGTATTTCATTCATAAACAATCAAACATTTGTTTTTCACATTTATAAAAACAGGGCAGCTGGCCTGTACAATAAAGACACATGTGACAGCCAGCTGTATATCAGGAAAGGCTCCTTTGCTGGACACACACACAGATACCACAGATGGTAACCATGACACCAGCCTCCTTGCAGCAAGGGGCACATGTACTGCCTCATCATCCTCCAGCAGCATGCACCTTCCTTCTCATTTACCAACAGAACAGTTACAGTACATTCCTGAGAAAGCAGCAGCTATTCCAAATCCTAAACCAGAGAGATGTCCAAATCCTAAACCAGAGAGATGTCCAAATCCACACACAGGCTGGGCATCAGATCCACATCGAGCGCGTGCAGTCAGAACAGCCGCAAAGTCTTTATGGGAAACGTTTTCAGGACAGCGCTGTCTGTTCCCACAACTCTACAACAAAGCAGAGGTGCAGATTTTATGCCCAACACTTATCGAAGACAAAGAAAAATGGGAAAAATTAAAGGAAATAAAAACATTTCTTATGGTTTGAAACATGCAATAGAAGAGAGTAATGAGAGCTTGCCTCCAGCTCCTAAACCACTTCTGCTTGGGAAAACAAAGACTGCAAAGTAACAATTATCTGAAGCCTCACCCAATTCTCTTAAACAAAAAGTGAGACAGGTAAGCACAGATATAAATACACATCTTTCAAAAGATGGCTGCTCAAGTCTTTCTTTCAAGTCACATAGAACGTGCCTATCTGCCTTTACAGACACACAAGGTGATCCCAACAAACCACCTGCAGAGAACAAAGGAGGTGCCGAGCACACACATAACAAACTCAACTAAAAAGAGGTTCTGACTGCAAAATAAATGAAACTGAACACAAGGCTCTTGGGAGAATCTCCACTGAACAGCTCCCAGCCTCTTCCACCTAGGCTGAGCACACCAACATGGGACAGTTCCTCTAGGAATAGAAGAATCAAAAGAGATGCCTTCTACTCACCCTTCCTTTCCTTCTGGTGCAGAGGAACATGATGCTATCCTGCAGCCTGCTTGGAGCCCACAGCAGGAGGGACGAGGCTATCCAGCTGCTGACGGTTCCCTGTCTGAATCAGCCATTCATAGAACTTGCTTTCCACCAGCATCTGGAACTGCTTCCTTTGATCCCTGCAACAAAAAGATGATCAGAAAAGAAGCATGCGGAAGTAACACTTTTCTGTGCTTATGAACTTCACTTCCAAAACAAGCCTCTACAAATCCCAGCTAAGAGCTGCACTTGGTTCAAGAACCGTGCCCAGAAAAGAAAGCTTCTACCGAGTGAATATGACTAAAATTAACCCCAAAGGCAGAACTCAGTTAGGCATGCAAGCTTCCCCACTTCACTAGCAGCCACTCTGCTCCATAAGGCCTCCTCTGCTTTACTCTCAGTGCACAGATCAGCAGCGAGTGCTCAAGCACCGAAGACATAAAATTTTGTGCTGACAGCATTTGAAGAGAGAGGATGGAGATCAGGAAAACAATGTGTATATAAACAGCACTCCTCAAATAATTTCCATTGCAGGGAAATAACTGCTGTGTTTTTGCTAAGAGCAGCAACAACAGGGTGCATCACTTAGTTCAGGCACTCTATTGGCAGTCACACGTCCAAGAGCAGCACAGGCTCATGGCAGTATTCCTCCAGAGTAGCATCCCAGCCATCTGAGATCAGCTCAGCTCCTGAATTTCTATTCTTGAATAGCTCCTGACAGATATTCTTTTTTTTCCCCCCCCTGTGAGCTTACACAATTCATTTCTGAACCTACATAAAACACAAATGTTTCCAATATCCTGTGGAGATTGCGTGGTTTTGTTTTGACCCCGTTCCTAATTTGTTTTGATGCTTCTATCATGCACTGGGAAAAAGCAGCAAACCATCCCCATACATTTCTGTGTCACTCAGCTTCAGAGGGGCCTTGTATACCCTTTTTTCAAGTTAAAGACTCTTCTTTGCACTGTCACTTCCATTGGAAACGTTCACTGACAGATCCCCCAGAAAGCAGGTTTCTAAGCTGGAAACTAACCTAAATTCCTCCCCAGTGAATATGAACACAAAGGCAGTCACTTCTTTCTTCTCTTAGAGTTTATCTTCTCCAAGTGCTTATTATATACCTCCATCTGCTACAGACCCTTAAAGGCTTTCTCTCTGATGTGCTCAGAAAATGAGCAAGCAGGATTTTACGCTTTTACAAGTTGTTCTTCAAGCTCTCTTTCAGGTCCTGTCTTACGGGGCTTTTACCTTTAGCCTGGCAGGATTTACATTCTTTTTTTCCCCCACTCTCCTTCTTCAGACAGCTTCAACTTCTCGAAAGACATCTTCTTACTCTTTCACCTCCCTGTTCAAACACCAGCAGCTTTTCTTCTTTCTACAAGTCTGACAATCTGCTTGCTCCGGGTTGTCTCTCTAGCTGTCTCCTTGCCCACAGAGCACAGAGGCACTTTACACTGCCAGCTGCCCAGCTTCTTTCCAGCAAGGTTCTAATTCTGGCACGTTTTTCCCCCTTTCATGAAATAAGCCACTCCAGTACCAAGCTGTCACCTCCTCTGCCTGCTGCAGAGGCTGCTAAATCTTAGTGCATCATCTATATAATTTTTCTTTAATTGTTAGATTTTGGTAGATAAAACACGTTCATAAAAACAGGGTGAGAAGCAGCAGCCTTGGTTTCTATTGCATGTTGCCAATGGCTGAAGTAGGAGCACTGTAGATGAGACCAACAGACACAATGCTCCAGCACAAAAGCTGAAGTTAAAACTTTCTGCTGCTCTTCAAGATACAGTGCTGAGGTTTGAAGGTTTTTACATCTCTGTCACCACTACTGGATCACTACTGCTCAGCCATCCTCTGCTTGTAGCAAAATCCTCCCTAAGGATCCTTTCTCCTTCCCACTCCGGAGCTCTTTCAAATGCAGGCTCCTCTGCACAAAGGCAGCTGGTGTTCAGAAAGGGGCAGGGAAAGCTCAGGAGGCTGCTCTAAAAACAACCAAACAGACTACAGCTCTGCAGCTTGGTGTGACAGGAAGTGCTGACTGTTTGACTCAACAGGTTTTCATGTTCTGTGCATCCCACAAAGTAAACTTCTCTAAGATCACTGCTTCTCTGCACCCAGTTATGTGTCCACTGTAACTCATGGACTGAGCACACAGAACAAGAAGAAAATGGAGAGCTCAAATACGGCTTTTTGAGGGATCAAAAGTTGTTTTCACCTCTTCAAGACTTTTAAACCAAGTATCTGGATTTCTACCTCCATTCTGTATTTGCAAAGGAAGATCCTCAGATTGCTGCATCAAAGTAGTTCACAAAAGATAAAGCAGCAAAACTGAAGCTGACAGATTTTTACACCTGACAGCCCAACAAAGCACGCTGACAAAGAAAACAAGGTGGACTCTTTCAGAGCTCAGCAACAGGTGTTGAGAGAGCAAACAGATGCATATCAGCACACGAGACCAGCGAGGAGAGGCCCAGCTAGTACAGTAGAAGCTGGGCAGAGGATTTTAAAGGGAACTTTAAAAGCTACTGTCCGTGAGGTGATGTATTCTAAAATCCACATGCACATGCTTAGCTCACCTCAACAACAGGTGGGACAGTAATTTAAAGCTTCACTGTAAAGGTTGGGTTTAAGAATGATCACCAATCAGCTGCAGGCCAACAATTGGTGGAGCTGTTGTTCAGGGTACAGGCCCAGATCTCACCCATGTCAGCATGCAGCACTGGAAGCAGAACAGAGACAGCAAGGAGACAATACCCTCATGAGGGAAGCCATAAGCTCATGCCACCAGGACACCTCAAGTTGGCCCTCAGCAGCATGTAGGCATGTTTTCCTTCAGCTTTGCAGGTTAGGAAAATGCAGTCACAACAAAGCATTTTTTCAGTTGTAAACATGATTCCCCTCACTATAATGGCAAAGACCAGGATCTCAAGATTGCCGACTTGCTTTAGAAGTGGCAAGATGTAGCCCACACAGACCAACCCAGTACTAAAGCATTGTTCTGAACCACACTGAATGATGTACAACTGTGCTGAGCTTCAGATGCCTTTCAGGATACAGCACTCACTTGGTCAGGCACGCCTCCTTCACCATTTTCTGCCAGATCTGCACCTTCTGCTCTCGCTGATTCAATGCCTTCTGATAGGCATGGGGAAGCCCCCCTGGTGTCTCTGTGGTGTCTCCTTCCATCTCAAAAGGAATCACAAAGGTGTAGAAGTCCAAGGGCGGCAGGAGGCGGAAGACGCTGGCATCACTGCCCTCCTTGCACACCAGCATGGGGCTGTCCCAGTAGTTGGGCACGGTGGCCAGCCCCACTTGAGCCATGTGGTCTTCCAGCATGGGGTAATGGGTGTGGAAAGGGGCAAAGCTGATTGCTTGGTTTCCCGCAAGGATAAGGGGCTGGGTAGGAGTCAGAATGTGAAAAGTACAGCCAGTGGTGGAGGAAAGAGACAAGCAATGGCAAACGGTGATGACTTTGATATTGTCACAGCTGTGGACGTGAACAGATGCCTCCACAGGGCCAAGCACAAACGTGCTATTCTGGCACTTCTCAATGGTCACAGAGCTGCAAAACAACAAAGATACGGTGAGCACAGGGAAGACTGCAACTAGAGCTTAACAAGAGCTTAGCACTTGAACAAATGCTGAAAGGACATTTGGCTGTGCCTCAAGAGAACAAAACCTCACCAAAGAGGAGAGAGGAGATAAATGAAGGACTCGTTGCAGCGATGAATTCTGACATGAGCACCCACCAAGGTGTCCGAGCTCTTGGCCAGTGTCTGTTTGTAAACCTGGCTCATTATCACCATAGGGGACACCTCAGGCACCACACGAGTGTTACAGGCAATCTTTGCTCTCCTGGTTGTTCCTTCAACTGCAAAATAAAGTTAATCAACGCATTTAAATTAAAAAAGAAAAAGAAAAAGAAAAAGAAAAAAAAAAAGAAAAAAAATAAATAAAGGATATACATGTCTGCCAGAGAGAAACAGACATGATGGTTCACTGTCCACATCACTCAGCAATCTCTCAGGGAAATAATCAGCCCCAAACTTCACAGCAGTACAGTGACACTGTGTCACCACACACAAGTCCTACTATCCATCCTTTTAAGGGGTAGGGTGCCCTTGCAGGTGAAGAGCTGTGATTCAAGGCATGAGAACCTTGATCAGTTCTCAGCTTTGCCACAAACACATCACATTATCTCTTTTCCATGTCTGGCTGTTCCTAAACAATGACCAATGATGGCAGTGATAAATGACCTCACTCAGAGGGGCCTTTGAAAACGTCATTCATGTTTGCTCACAAAGTAACCCAAGGACCAGAAACTACACACAGGCATCACACAGCACCCTCTACTCTCCCAGGCTCACCCCTAAGCTATCACTTTCCCTAAATTTACTAACAGCAGAAGGAAACAGGCAGTCACAATGCCACTGCCACACCAAGAAGAACTGAGACTGGAAGTTTGTCTCTAAGAATAAAGGTAAGACCTGCAGATACCTTGCTGTGCCCACGCAAGCTTCTTCCCAGACCGTAGGCAGGCAGTCATTCCAAAAGGATTTATTATCAGGCAGGAGCGCAGCCAGTTCTCTAGTTTGGGGAAGGAGAAGGTTTTGGAGATCTTAGAGTAGCCGTTCTGCCCATGGCAGGGCTGCCAGAGGGCAAGCTCATGCAGAGGATGGATGGTCCTTGAGTTGTTCACAGTGCCTTCGATGAGGAAGCTGAGGGCACAGACGGCTTCGTAGGACACCAAGCTGTTGTGGGTGGCGTGCGAGGAGGCACCGAGCTGCTCTGGCTCCAGCAGCAGCTCCAGCATGTCTGAGAGGTGTGTGAGCACAAAGGCAAGGTGGTCCTGGTCATTCCAGTTCTTAGGGGCAGAAAAATAAGAACAAGGTGAATTCTCACATAGCTGACAAGCTCCACCAACTCTGTACAACACATCTTTGCTTATACTTGTAAAAGAAGGAAAACAAGTCAAACTCGGTCCTGCTGCTCTACTTTTTCCACACATAGAAAGGAAGCTGGATTCACCATCAAGCACACCAAAAAAAGAAACATGGTGTCATTCTAACTCCAAGTATCAAATATTTCATTTTAGAAAGCAGAAGCAGATTCTCCTACAATCCTTCCTGCACAAATTCAGCCAGCTGCTGCTAGTATTGAAGGGAGGAAACAAATCAGTAACTGACAGCCAAGGTCTTGCTATGTGTCTGTTGGAAAGATCGCTGCATCTGCTCCAGACCTTCAGCTGTGATTGAGTGCTTCTGATGTGGAGCCAGAGATAATAAAAAAAGCAGAGGGTCATTCCTTCACAAGCAAGCAGACCAATAAACCAACCAGCCTCTGAAAGAAGCATTAGTTCAAATTTTAAAGGGCTCCATTCGAAGAAAAGTGGGAGATTGGAGCTGTGGCTGGCACCAATAAAGACAAGCTTTGCTGGCCGCCAAGGTGCAGAATTAATACTCAGCTATGATCACACATTGTCCACACTGTGCTGGGGGCAGGAATAACACACCTACAACAGCAGCTGGAGATCATAGCACTGTGACAAAGATCCTCTGGAACACAGGAACAGCTCTTGTTCCTGTTCAGAATTACATTCTATAGTTGCACCTGAAGCACAGCCGGAAGAAAACATCGACTTTTCAATTCCATTGGATGCTCCAGTGCTACCTCACCCACAGCCATTAATCAGTTTCTCTGATTTTTCTCTTTGTTTTTTAAATCTTTTAGTATAAAATCACCCAGCCCATTTTTAATGGTTTCCGCTTGTTCCAATCTACATTCCCAGGCCTATGCAGCTCATAACAGCCTCAACAAAAATCTGCTGAGGCATGCAGACAGCCTTTATGACAATGCTGTCAATTTCACTGACAAATACAGACCTTTCCACAACCTGCACCCAATACATCCACCTTACTTTGCTTCTTTCAGAATGCTTTACAGGATGCATTCACAATTTCACACTCTTAATCCATAGGTGGCTAGATGTATTCCAGCCCCTCTGAAATACAACTTTGTGTAGCTTTGCTAAGGAGCACCTTGGAACTTCTTATTTTACAACAAACCATAGGGCAGCAGTTTCCAGTGCAGGATAAGCTTCCTGTTTGGCTATAAGGAAGTGCAAAGGCTGCAGCTTCTTAAAAGGAGAACACAAAGACTAAGAGAGCAGCTTCACAACAACCGAGCCCACCCCACCATGCCCACAGCGCCGTATTTCCACAGCTCTGAACACCTTCAGGCACAGTGACCACCCTACCTCCCTGTGCCGCTGTGCTCTTTCTGAGAAGAAATACCCACATCTAACCCTCCCTAGTGAAACTTGAGGCCATCACCTGTCATCCTATCGCTGTCACCTGTGAGAATAAACCTAAAGTTGCTATGCTCTCCTTTCTGTGAGTTACAGAGAGCAATGAGGCCTCCCCCTGAGGCTCCTTCTCCAGGCTACACATGGGTATATACGGCTACATGGATATAACCACTGACACCTTATTAGCAACAATTACAGGGAACGCATCAAATCTGCCTGCTATTTAGCGCGGCAGCTCGCCCTGCCCAGGAAGGCCCAACAAGGCAGCCTTCCCTCCCCACAGCCTCACTACCTTGCTGTGCCCCGCGGCCCTGCCCGGCAGCCCGGCAGCCCTGGCCCTGGGGCTGGGCCACTCCTCGCCGATGAGGGACGTTCGCAGAGAGGCCTTGTTCAGCTGCTGCACATAGAGGAAGAGCAGGAAGCGCAGCGTGTCCACGGAGAGCTGCCGAGAGGGGAGAGGCCGTTAGGTGTCGCCGGCCGCCCCGCGCCCGCCCCGGCCCCGCGCCCTGCCTTGCCGCGCTCCCGCTCCAGCTCCTCGGCGCTGCCACACGCCGCCTCAGCCTCGGCGCGCTGCAGGCGGCGGGGCGGATCGGGTGGCGGGAGGAGGTCGTGGAAGCGCTCGAAGTAGAGCCAGGCCAGGTCGCGGCCCAGCTGCAGCTTGCCGCAGGCGATGTGCCGCCATCGCGGCCAGCTCAGCCGCGGGTAACAGCCCTCGGCCGCCCGCGCCCGCGCGTAGGCCGCCATCTTGCGCAGGTAGTGGGGGCCCAAGCGCGCGGGCGGCGGCACGGGCAGCGCGCCCAACAGCAGCGGCTCCGTCCGCGGCCACAGTGCCGCGGCCGCCGCCATGACGGCCGCGCGAACCAACGAGAGGACGCTTCCCGCCCGCCCCTCGGGAGCCGCTCGCCATTGGCTACAGGAGCCGGCGCGGAGGCGGGAAGAAGCGACGCGCCTCGCGGTTGGTCGGCGTCTTCTCCTTCCGACTCTCTACGATGCGATTGGGCCGCGCCCGCGAGGCGGTGGTGAAGTGTGCGCAGGCGATTGGCCGTCAGCTCGAGCCGCGCGGGGCCGGGCCGCTCCCCAATGGCCGGTGGCTACGGCTGGGTCGCTCTCTCATTGGCTGGCGGCCGCGGCCGGGCGCCGGCTTCGTGTGTGAGGGACGGGGTGCGGGCGGCGGCCTCCTCTCGGCCCGGCTATGGCCCTCGGCTGGCTCGGCCGCGTCTGTCTCCTCCTGCTCTGCCTCTGCGGGGAGGCCGCCGCCGGGTGAGCGCTCCCCTGGGGGCTGCCCTTCCCTCATCCCCTCCTTTCATCCCGTAGGCCCGCGGCTCTCCGGCGCCCGGCCCGCTGACGGGGCCTTCCCGCTCTCTCTCTCTCCCCCCTCAGGAGGGATTTCTATAAGATCCTAGGGGTGTCCCGCGGCGCTTCCGTGAAGGACATCAAGAAGGCGTACCGCAAACTGGCGCTGCAGCTGCATCCCGACAGGAACCCCGACGACCCGCGGGCCCAGGAGAAGTTCCAGGACTTGGGAGCTGCCTACGAGGTGGGGGAGGAGGGCTGGGGGTGGCACTGAGGGCAGCGTGGTACAGTGCTGTGAGTGAGGCTGGGCCCGGCTGGGAGGCACCCAGCCTGTGGCTGTCAGGGCAATGCTGAGCTCCCGAACGGCTGGGATGAGTTCTAGCAAACAGAAATGACTCTCTGTAGGGCATTGTTGTCATCCCTCCTCGCCTGTTAAATCTGTATTGAATTTGAGATGTGGTAGCTAGTAACGAAGCAAAGAGAGGCTGCCAGGCTGACCTGGGTTATCTGCTTGTTTGAGAGCAATAAAGGGCAGCAGTTCACCTACCTGGGGGAGCGTGGAGTTTGAGCTGTTTGATCTTATTAATAGCTCTTTGAGTGTGAAATGGGCATGCATCAGCTGGAGTGTTGGCACAGGAACCTGTCTGTGTGTTTGTGTAGAGAGTGGCTGTAAGTTTTGGCTGGTAGGAAATGAAAGGCTGTTGGCTTGCCTTCTAGTAAATGTGGTAAGGGGTGAAAAATCTTTGCTGGAGTCCTGTATGCATAAAGAATGAGGTGCTGGAACAGGCTGCTCAGAGAGGTTGTGGATGCCCCATCCCTGGAGATGTTCAAGGCCAGGTTGGATTGGGGCCCTTGGCAGCCTTGTCCAGTATTAAATGGGGAGGTTGGTGGCCCTGCATGTGGCAGAGGGGCTGGAGATTCATGTTGCTTGAGGTCCCTTCCAACCCTGGCCATTATGAATTCTGTTATATTTTTGCTGACGCATAGCATCTAAGTAATAACTTATACTTCTAGCATCATATGCTAAGTAAATCACATATAAATTACCAAACACTTAAATCAGAGTCTGTTTTTCCTCTTCTGTGGATGGTGGACTGTGTTTCCTTCATGTTCTCTGTCCTTTTGCCTCCCATCTCAGAATCAAAGGGGTTGGAAGGGACCTCTGGATGCCATCTAGTCCAACACATGTACTAAAGCAGGTTCCCTACAGTAGGTCGCACAGGAAGGCATCCAAGTGGGTTTTGTACATCTCCAGAGGAGGAAGGGGACTCCACAACCAATCTGAGCAGCTTGTTCCAGTGCTCTGTCACCCTCAACAGTAAAGGGATTATTCCTTGTGTTTGTATGGAACTTCCTGTGTTCCAGTTTTTGCTCAATGCCCCTTGTCCTGTCACTGCACACCACAGAAAAGAGCCTGGCCCCTTCTGTTGCTGCTGCTTTCTTCCTGCTTCCCCTCATGGAGCAGAGGAAGGCTCCAGAGGAAGAGAGTTTTGACCCAACAGAAATGCACAGGAGCAGCTCCACCAGGACCCTGCCCAGGCTGGCACTTTAGGTAGGAGGTTTGTGCTGGCTTTGAGGAGGCAGGCCATAGGACAATGTGGATCCCAGTGTTATCTTCAGGAGGAAGGGGGGTTTCTTCCTGCCCAGTCTGATGCTGTGGTTGAATCTGTGGCTGTAGCAGGGCTCCTGCTGCTGTCCCTGATGCTGCTTCCTTCTTCTGATATGTAAATCTAAAATGAATGAGGAAGTGAGGTGAGAAGCAGCTTGAATGTATTCCTCCTTGCTCAGAAGAACACATTTTTTTGTGTGTCTTATAGCTAGAACTCCTTTTAGTTCTGACTTCTAGTCTTAAAAAGTTGGCTTAGCTCTCACAGCGAAGTTGGTGAGTGTAAAAAATTCTTTGGTGGGAGATCTAGCATTTACCATCTCTGACTTGAAGGCTGATGCATTCTGCGTGCTTCAGCTGTGGGCTGAGTAGTTTATGTGAGCTGGGGGCTTGACACACTTGGCAGTGCTTAATGCACGGGGAGCATTTCTCTGTGTGCCCAGAGTCCCAGTTTATAACTTAGCCACAGTAGCAGTTGAAAGGGTCTTTCCTACAGAGAAATGCTGGGGAAGAAACAGCTGTAAAATCACAAAGCAGTAGAGGACGGAGTGGCACGGGCAGCAAAAGCTCTTTTGAGTGGTGACAGTCTACCTTCCTTTCCCTTACCAAAGTGCTACTGAAATACAGAGCCCAACTTGTTCAGCATAAAATGTGGAGTGCTGTTGCTAACACAGACAAAACAAATGCAACATGCCCTCCCCTGAACTACTGTTGTTTTTACCATAAAGCCTCAGGCTCGATGCTGCTACTCAAGATTAGTCTTGCTGACTGTCTAGAGAAAAGTCTTTGGGGGAGGGTGGGGGGGTAAAAAAAGTGAGGGGGAGAGTAAATTAAACTACTCAGTGTCCTTCACTTAAACAGCCTGATTTGAACCCCTCAGCTTAACAGGTGTTTCAGTTTCAGAGGCTCCTTTATATAGCAGCGGTTAATCTCAGGGTGATTTTCACCTTCCAGGGGCTGGAATCTTGTTTTTGGTTTTCAGTTTATCTGCTGAATTGCATTGCTTTTGAAGCAACCTAAAATAAACAAGAACTCTCTTTACAGAATTTAGAGTGCTGTGTTCTTAAACCTCCTGAAGCCTGCTAAGGAAGCAAAGTGAATGGAAAAGCAAATATTTTGTACTCTTTATTCCTTTCTTTCTTGTAATATTGTTAGTAGTCTACTAATGGATTGTGGAACTTATCCCAGTTTTCTCAGATGGGTGTTGTATTGCAAATCCCAGGTGTCAAAGGAAGAACTGAGCTCTTACATTTAGTCCTGGGAAGGTGAAGCTAGTAGTTAGAGTCACTGTTGTTTTTCTTCTACCTTTCTTGCTGCTGCCATTTATCATTACCTACAATTTGAGGCTGGCTTTCATCATTAAGCCATCTTCTCCAGCCCTTTCCACTCCTCTCTGAAAGCTAACATGGCATCTTGAGCCTTCCAAAAAATAACCAACAGCAAAGGGAAGGAAGGCAAAATCTGACTGGAAATCTGTGGAGTGGTGACCAAAAGCAAAGATAATACCTAGGAATTACAACTGAAGCTTTATGATCTTGTATGCTGTCTAGTGGGATGTGTTGCTCTGCCTCAGTACTGAGATTGCTCCTGAATTTTGCTGCCCTTAGGAACTGAGTCAGTGATGAAGCTGCTGTGGAATTATTGTACCCAGCAGGTTCATTTTGGGAGGCAAACTAGCCATCATAGCTAATAGTTGTGAAGTATTTGTCAGATAAATGCTTTCCACATGCTTTAAGAGCAGAAGAGCCAGGGCCCTGTTTTGTGTTATGTGCTTTTTTTCTTCTCGTGGAGGAGCAGTTCCTGCTTTGTAAGAAATGATTTTGAGTTGTTATTCCTTTCCGAGTCTCTCTCAACTCATTCAGAGTAAACTCACTATTTTTTATATCCTCTGTGTTTCATCTGCTGTTTTAATAAATTAATTCTATCTTCTATGAACTTAACCAACACGTGTTTAACTTCCCAGCACAGCAGGCGAGTTCTAGCCAATGCTTTTGCACTGTGAAGCACTGCTACTTGTCCCCCAGCTAAGAGCTCTGGCAAAGCTTCTCTTGGAGCTTTGTGTAAGCACCCAGGTGCCCTGTGGGTGAACACCCTGCTCTTCTGTGTCCCTTTGCCAGGTGCTGTCAGATGAGGAGAAGAGGAAACAGTATGATGCGTATGGTGAGGAGGGGTTGAAGGATGGGCACCAGAGTTCCCATGGAGACATCTTCTCACAGTAAGGAGGTTTTGCCACTTTGAGTTCTTCCACAGAGCTTTAATTCTGTGATCCTTGGGCATGCATTTGATGTGGGTCGATTCAGTGTTAAAGCCTCTCACCTGGTCAGGAGGCAGCGATGCGAAGTGACATGAAGGATATGAAGAAATACACAGATGTTCCACGTGTTGTTCCAGCAGTTTGTCTGGTGTCTGTTGGTCCTTTCTCCAAGAGCAGCGAATGGAAACCAGTGTTGTCTTCTCATATACCTTGGTTTTCTTAAGCAAAGAAATCTCTTCCAGGCACCCATTGCTCCTGCCTTGGGTAGCTGTCTTCTTGGTCAGAATTCCCTTCCTGAACTAACTGTGTGCTTCTCTCCAGCTTTTTTGGGGACTTTGGATTCATGTTTGGAGGCAACCCTCGCCAACAGGACAGGAACATCCCTCGGGGCAGCGACATCATTGTGGACCTGGAGGTTACACTGGAGGAGGTGTATTCAGGAAACTTTGTAGAAGTAAGTTTGCTGGCCTATTGGCCTCTGCAGTGCTACCAAGTTTCAGATAACTGGCCTTGCTGCTGCTTGTTTGAATCTTCAAAAGAATAGAACTAGAATAGATGCTTGTTTACATGGTAGCTGAGGATGTCATGAAGCTATTTGTTAGTAGTTAACTGAAGGATCAATGTGTTTATTTCTTTGCTGTCTGGCAAATTGCCTTAACAACGTTTCTTGTGATATTAACTTACTGGCTGTCATTGCCTAGCTAAGAAAATTGTTTCCTTTAGCTCTTGGTGGTGTTTGAGGCCCATTCATAGACTGAAACACACAGCTTAGTTTTCCTATTTTCAGCCATTCTTGCAACACCACGCTGTGCATTTTTCACTGCTTCTTTATGGCCAAACGAGTCACTGAATCTCTGGATTACATGCTTAAACATATGGTGGCCTTTTAATTTTCTTTAAGCAAGCTGTGTTTCTGGTGCTGACGATCTTTGCTAACTCTAATACTATGCATTAGACTTTATGTTGCTTGAGTCTGTGTTACACATGTCTGGATAAATGAGGAACTCAGTGTGTATATAACAGTATGTATGTGGTACAGAGAAGTCATCATAAAAGGTGTCAGTTAAAGAGATGTGCATGGATAGAGAAGGTGGCAAAAGGGATTTTCTGGTAACTGGGCATTTCTTGTGTGATTAGCAAGAGGTGTAAGGTGAAAACAGTGCAGAGTGTGATTTGTTTTGTTTTTTTTCTTTCAAGATCATGTGCACAAAAAAACAAATTGCATTCAGATTGAGTGATCAAGAGCTGGGGTGCTGGCCTGTGTGCTGGTGTCAGCTTCTTCCTCTTTGCTGCAGGTTGTCAGGAACAAGCCAGTGGCAAGACAGGCACCTGGCAAACGGAAATGCAATTGCCGGCAGGAGATGAGGACCACACAGCTGGGCCCCGGGCGTTTCCAGATGACTCAAGAAGTTGTTTGTGATGAATGTCCCAATGTCAAGTGAGTTGTGCTCTTCAGTGCTGTATGCTGTTAGTTCAAAAACCTGCCACCAGAGGGAGAAAAGCGTCTGTACGACCGGGAAGATGGGGGGAATTTCAGAGCGCTTAACGCAGGCTTCTCATTTCCGAGGAGACAGACTTAATAATTAAAGTGGAAATGGGCAGATCTGTTAGATGAGGAACTTACTCAATTTGTAAATGAGTGAGAAAGGCAGCACTTGGCCTGCAGCTCAAGGTGTAAGCAAGGAGTGTGTGATCTGTGGGGGTGTTCTCATTCTCCAGTAGCAAAGCAGGTGCTACCACCTAATGCTGAAAACTGTGCTTGCGTATTCCCCTTTGCAGGCTTGTGAATGAAGAGCGAACACTAGAAGTGGAGATAGAGCCAGGTGTGAGGGATGGTATGGAATATCCCTTCATTGGTGAGGGTATGTATATGGGCAGTGCCCAGCTTGTGGCTTGCTTCTTTGCTTTAATACAAGGCTGGTCTTCATGGCAGTGTGAAAGGGGCTCTGCTCTGCTCTAGGTAAATGATCAGGGCATATTATGTGAAGCTTTTTTTTTTTTTTCCAGAGTGTGCTGCTCAAATCCAGTACCACAGTCTTTGCAAGTCTGGGTAACACTCCTGAGATCCTTTCCCTTTCTTGCTACAGAATACACAAAAAAAAGAAAAGGAAAGAAATGAAAAAGCCCTACATCTTATATTTCAGATGATAACTTGAACAAGAACATTTGTTTCAGACTTCAGTATGTGAAAGAATCCCTCCTGTAGAAGGAGTTTATGTCCTTTAATAAGTAACGGATGGTTATCATTGCTGTGTGGGCAGGTCTTCAGAACAGCAGAGAGGGGTGAATTGGAGGGAATGCTGGAAATCCTAAACTGTTTAGCAAAAGAAATACATGTAAGCAGGGTTTTAGTCACATGAGAAGCAAGCAGTTGTTTCTCTCCCTTTGACACATGAGCTGCAAATCCCTATTGTGTTTAATGTGCTGCTTGCTTCTTTAGCTGTTTCTGACTGGATAAACAGCTCTTCTTCCTCCACAGGGGAGCCCCACGTGGATGGGGAGCCGGGTGATTTGCGTTTCCGAATAAAAGTTCTCAAGTAAGTGCCTGGCCTTGTTGGACCACTCTTTCAGGTTACTATCAAAGAAGCCTGCAAACAGCTTTCTGGCTAGTGTTGCTTGGCTTGTGTCTAGTTTATTCTTCAGTGCTGGTACAGCCAGGGCTCAGGTATTCGGAGCAGTTCAGGATGCTCAACCCTGAGGATGCTAGAGAATTCTGTGCTGTTAGGATGATGCAATGATATTCCACTTCTGTTTCCCTTGAATTCTGGCATAGGTTAGCTGCTGCCTGAATCACAGGGGATATCTCCTTTTTCTGTAAACATACTATCTCCCTATTGTCAAAAAAATGTACTGGTAAGAAAGGCTGAGTGAGTCACAACTTGACACTCCTTACCACTCACTGCTCTAGAAATAGAAAGGCTATTAGTAGCACTCTTGCACACAGGAAAACAAAGCTAAATTTCATTCGTTCTTGACTTCCTCTCTGATTTCTGTGAAGTTCTCCCAACTCTTTTCACAAATGGATGGGAGCAAGCTGGAGGAAAACTACAATCTCTCATTTCTGCAGGCACCCAGTCTTTGAAAGAAGAGGAGATGACTTGTATACAAACGTGACAATCTCGCTGGTCGAGGCACTTACAGGCTTTGAAATGGATATAACCCACTTGGATGGGCACAAGGTGAGGAAAAGATTTGCTTTCCTGCTCTATGTAAATAAAATTTAGCTGCTGGCCTTTTGTGGCTGCCTTTGTTAGAGGCCTCCAGAACAATTTATCCAGAATCAAAGCAGGCCTGGCACAAGGGGTGCAAGGTGAGGATCAAGGTTCCAGCCCTTCAGAGTAGCTACTGCATGTCTTGTCTTCAGTATCCTGGCAGTAATGCTGCCTGGTTCCCTTGGATATCATTGGCTTTGGCGGGGAATCAACATCAGCTGGAGCTTTCCAGTGGGCTGCAGAGGACATCTGAGGGACTGAGATGCATTCACAGAACAAAAGCAGCATTCTCAAATCTCTTTTGTCTCTAGGTTCATGTTGCTCGGGATAAAATTACTAAGCCTGGGGCCAAACTGTGGAAGAAAGGAGAAGGTCTTCCAAACTTTGATAACAATAATATCAAAGGCTCACTAATAATAACGTTTGATGTGGAGTTCCCCAAAGAGCAGTTGACAAGCGAACAGCGAGAAGGTGGGTGTTCTAAAGCTCTGTTATGGCTTAGGGCTGCACAGATATCTCACAGGAGCTGCTAAGAAGTGTAGTGTAACTGTAGTGACCAGGAAAGACTTTCATTCCCATTTACCCCTTTAACAGCGTAAGATGGTTGGCCAAGTGCCCTGTGAATAACTTCCATTTTCTTTTGAAGCCTGCAAGCTTGGCTGCTGCATTTGTAGGGAACAGGATTAGGTTAGGATGTGCCACTACTGGGGTGTTGCACTTGACACTACTAGCAGTGCTGTGTTCTGTAGCTGGCCATCTGCCTGAACAAAGAGACCAACTGGGCTGAGCCCCTGTCTGATTGGCCTTTCCTGGAATAAGACCACAAGCTGTTTCCTACTTTTCTTGGATTCTGTGAAAACTCTTCTACAGTCAAGGGTGAGCAGTGTTGTACAGCACTGGGTAGGGTTTGTGCATCCCTACATCTCCCTCTACCATACATGCTTTGTGCATTGTGTAGGAAAGAAGTGTGCAGTGAAGACACATACACCTGTTTCGTAGTAGAGATCAGCATCAGTGCCAAAATGGAAGCTCTTGAGTGAAGTGTGTGGAAGTCCTAACACTGTCAGGAGGATAAATACTATGCTCCTAGCTGGAAATTGATCTCTGCTTTGTCAGCTTTTGCAGTGGGTTCTGCTGCTCTGCTCAAGGCATCAGAGTAGGTCAAGGAGCCCCATCCTCTGCTGTGGGGCAAAGAAGTTCCTGCACGTACCAGTGAAGCTCTCCTGCAGAAAATCCTGCTTCCCAGCTTCTTTCTGCTGGTCAGAAGAAGGTACAATCACCCTGAATGTGCTGTCTTAGTTGATTCTGGCAGCTGTCCTGCTAGAGGGAAGCAAACGTGTAGCTTTCCTGCACTCCTCAAGTGCATAGAGGGCAGCCAAGCCCTGTGTGGTCTCTTCTCAGCACTTCCTGCTGTGTTGACGCTGCTGTGTGAGCTACTAATTGGAGATACGGGTCCAGGGTGACCAGTCATCTGCAAGCTTATTCTCTTGCAGCCTTTCTACAGCTATCCAGGCTGGAATGTCTTTGTATTAGTTCAAGGCCTTTTCCTTCCACACTGTGCTGCTCTTCTCAAAGCTGCATATGGCAGCAGCACCTCTCAGATGGAACTGAGATTTTTCCAATCTGCTGCTCTCAGCAGTTTGAGGAAAAAATTGTGGGCTAGAAGCAATGACAAAGTCCTGTGTGATTGTCAGAACTGCTAGCTGGCCTGCCCAGGAGGGTGGTACACACATGAGCATGTTCAAGCACAGGGCCTTTGGGTGTTTTTAGCTTCTGCAGAAGCAATCCCATCCTTCCTAGGGAAAGGTGACTGGGTAAGCAGTCAGATGCATTCTTGTGTGCTAGAATATCTCCAAACATGTAGGGATTTAAGGAGTTTTATGAGGGAATAGCTCTGTTCGTGCTGTGTGGCAGCACAGTGCGTGCACTCAGAGGAAGACTGCAGGTCTTGGCATTCAAAACATCCCTTTCTCTTATTGTTGGCACTGTTCCTAATTTCTTATCTCATAGCCATATGGATGGCTCCTGGTACAGTTGGAAGACACTGAGAACACAACCCTGATGCTCTAGAGTCAGAGAAACATTAGGCTCTTCTCTGTCTGGGTGGTATCAGGGAATTTATTGCTTGATGATCAGTAGTGACCTTCTCTCTTGTCTGTATTCCATTGCTGCTGGTGTTTGTTTGTTCTCCATGTTTTAGTGCTCAGCAAGCAGGAGCAGGCAGTAAAGTGCCCAAGTTGTGTTGTGACCTGTCACCAGCTCGTGGTGTCAGGAGGAACTTCAAGCTGGCTCCAGTAAATGTCTGAGAGCACATTAGAACCAAATACCAGGATTCCTGGCTGTGAAAACCAAGCCCCCAACGCTGGGGATATATGCTAAAATTTCCTGTGAGCTAATGAGGTTATCCTTCAGGCCAGCATGCAGCTGCTTAAGTGCTAGCCAGCAGGAAACAAGGTACAACAGTGGTAGTAATGCCATGCTGTTCAGGGTTAGTGGAGCTCACCTTTCTTCAGTGACGTCCTTCCTTTTGAAAGGCTGCATTGCCAAAAGACACATCTACTGACACATCAGCCAGGAAGTGGCTGTGAACTGGAAGTAGGAGGCTCTTTCCAGGACTGTTTTCCAGTATTTTGATGGGGCTAAAGGCACAGCAGTTCCTGTAGTCAGAACTGTATAACAGTAGGCATGCAGGGCAAAGGTTGCAGGGAGACACATCATCTTTTAGGCTAGTTTTTGTGAATGACTTGCATGTTAGGGGTTCTCTTCTATATGAGTGAGTTGATTTTAATAACTGGTTGTGCTTCTCCCTGCATACGTGCCTTGCTTAAAGCTGATAACCACTGAGGTGTTTTTCTAGGCAGCCTAATCTGATCTGTTCTACAAATGTCAGCATCCAGCCCAGGACTTTTCACCAGGACTCTGGCCTCAATCCAGCAGGCTGATCTGAGGCAGGACAAATCCTGTCTTCTGTCATGTTGAGCTGCAAGCCAGCTGCCAGTTCTTGCTGTTGTGAAGCTGATACTGTTTTGGGGATACCCACTGGCAGAATTTGGTTGGGTTTAAAGCAACTTAGTGGGGTTCTATTGTTGCTGGGTTGTTTTGTGGTTTGTTTGTTTGTTTTTGCTGTTCTTTAAATTTGGAAGTTACCCATGATGTGAGGAGTTTAACCTCACAATCTCAGGTCCTGCCAGCCCCTGTCCATCATGATCCTTTCAGGTGCTGATCAGAGCAGGGCTGTGCCATGACCAGGGCTGGGAGTCCTGGCTGATGTTGAAGAGGGATTTCCCTCTGATTTTACCTCTGGAAAAAGTGCACAGCACACATTCTTGGCAACCTGCTTCCTCTGTGCAGACTTGACCCTTAAGTAGCAGTAAAGACCAGCTAGTCTTCCTCTGGCCATGCTAAGCCCAATAGAATAGATTAGCTATTATGGTTACAGTGCTGACTCACCTTCCTGTTCTCTTATCCGGCTCTGGTAAAACTTGAGTGCTGACAGGACATCAGGTCATCAATTCTTTAAAATGTTTTATGAATGGCTTTTCAGGAGCAGCGAGGATGGCACTTTGTTCAAGGCTGAATCCAACCAAGTGATGCTCCTTTAGACCCCTTTGTAACACAGTGGCTTTCAAACCTATAAATGCAGGCTTTCAGCAGGGTGCTATCAAGTCTGTAGATGCAAGTAAGAGAAACAAGCTTGCTCCCTGGGGGCTGCTTCTAGCAGTCAGTAGTATTCCCAGGCACTACTTATGAGTGTGAAAACCTCTCTTGTGTAGTTATTCACGTGAGGTTCTGTAGCTGACAAGTTCAGGAGGAACCAAACATAGCCTTCCCAAATGCAGTGCTAGAGGATTTTTGTAGGGCTTTAAAGGGAGCTGATTAGATGAGCTAAGCTACTGGAATTCAACTCTGGAAATGCTCATAAAGCTGTTTCTTGATGCAGTTGTACTTAAGATGACAAATGTGTTCTCAACTTCAATAGCAAAGCAGCTCTAGGAGTCAGCTGTAACCATCTGCACAGCTGTGAGGATCTCGAGCTGGTGTGCTGGTCTCTGAGCTTGTAGTGAAAGAGATTTTTCTCCCTGGAGGAATTGGCTTATGGTTTGGTCCTATTTGATCTTATTTCTGCTGGTGGGAATGCTGAAGAAGCAGGAGTAAAGCTGCTGTGCCTCTGAGCCTGGGGGAGATTCTCTTTGTTGTTGTTCAGATGATGCTCGTGGTGTCAGCGTGTTTCTGTCATTCAGAAATGTGTGCTTGAGCTCAAGGCTGGTGCCACAGGGCCTGTGTGTCCGATCTGTAAATGCAATAAGCAGCACCTGCAGAGTCCTCCTCCTGTTTGTGCTGCATGGTAATGCTTTTGTTTCTTTTGCAGGTCTCAAACAGCTGTTGAAACAAGGCTCTGTGCAGAAGGTGTACAACGGATTGCAGGGATATTGATGTTGGTGGGGGTGAAAAAGGACTTTAATCACAAGTCAGCTCTGTTTGCAGTTCTTCCTCCTGCCCACTGTAGAATGGAAAACAGGGAGGGTGGGGTGATTGTTAAGGTATATATAATTTCTTTTTTTTTTTTTTTTTGTAAATGGTGGAATAGTTCAGATGAGTTGAGGGAGGGGGGAAGTCTCATCTTTCAGGACACAATGGGTGCTGCTTATCGTGTTCCATGTCCTGGAACAACAAAAATTCCTTGTGCAGACAGAAAGGGGGGAAAAGAAGTTTTAAATTCCACACAGATTGGAATTCCTGGTTTTTAAATATATTTTGATGTGACTTTTCTCGACCATCTCAGCATATTTTTGTAGCTTCTCCTCTTTTGTCCTCCATGTTGGTCTCTGGGTTTTTTGTTTTTGTTTTAAGTTTGATTTAAATTCCAGATCTTCTTCCCCTTCCCCTCTGAGTCCGGAGTGTGGCACTGCTTCAGAGTGAGTGCTGCTTGGGCAGGCATGCAGGTGCTGTTGGGGGTGGGCTGGCAGGAGGGCCTTTGCAGGACATGTTAGGCCCATGTGTGGCTGGGAAAGCAGGGGAAGGAGTTCCTGAAAGCTCCTGTCCCAAAAGTCAATGCTCAGTTTGAATTCAGAGTTGCAGCAGCTTAGCAGAGACTCCTTGGACTTTCAGCATGAAATTTTGGGGAAAATAATGGGACTGGCTCCTCGTGGTCTTCATTCTTTCTAACCCCTGAGTGTAACCAACAGCTTGTCTGCCAAAGTTTACTTCCCTCCTGCACTCTGTCCTCCGTGAGGACGGGGGAAGTAACAGTGCAGAAATAAAGGTGTTTGAGTTGGAATGGCAAAACCTCCCTGCTCATGTATTTCAGCAGCCCTTACTCTGCTACAGCTGCAAGTCGTTGGACTCGTGATCATCTTGCTGCAAGCTGCCACGAAGGGTGAAACTACTGCTAACACCAGCAAAAGCTCTGCAGCTGCTTTAATTGAACCGAGGGCCCAGCAACTCATCAGGGAGGGACCTGTGCTGCTCTGGTGTCTGCTGTGAAGGTGCTGCTCCTTTAAGCATCCTTGTCAGAAATGCTCATCTCTGCATGTTATTTGCAAGAACTTTGGGAGTGGTAGCTAAGAAAGTTCCCAGAGGTGCCTGCGTCACTCAGCCTCGTGCTGCTTTGCTGTGGCAGGGATGCAGGCAGCAAGAGAGATGAGTCAGTTGTTGGTGTAGGATGCTGCTCTGCATCTTCATCCCGTGCTCCTGAGGGCTGTGAAATGGGGTGGCTGCTGCTGCTGCCTGATTCCTCATTCTCTGAGCTGGGAAATAGATGAGATCTGCTTCTGAACAGGGAAATGCTTTCTGGGGAGCAGCAGCAGGAGACTGGAAGTCGCTCTTTGGCTTTTGTTGCTAAGGATTTTCCTTTGTTTTCAAGTTAAAGCAGCACGGATCTGAACTGGGTGAGGTGGAGAGCTGTGGCATTGTGCTGCCATGGTCCAGCTGTGTCCCACCCAGCAGCAGCAGGAGCTGACGCAGTGAAAGCAGCAGCACTGGGGAGGTTTCCTGCTGGATCCTTTGTATATTTGCTTTGGCAGAACAAAGTGGGGAATTAGGGAACCCAGGGTGCAAAACCCTCAGTCTCAACTCTAGTCTTCCTCTAAGTCCTCATTAATGCTTGGTGTTAATCCTGGCTGAGACTACCTAGAGCATCAGCCTGTTTGACCTGCTGTTTCCAGGTCCCTGTAGGCAGCTCTGTGCCCCACCTCTCCCCTTGGCTCTGATTAAGAAACCTTAGATTCCAAAGGCAGGCACACCTGTTAGGGCTGCCCTGGTTCTTGTCTCAGTGTGTGCTACAAGGGTCTATTTGCTGACAGCTGCACGGCCTGCCTTCCTTCCTACCCCAACCAACATGGCCTGTGCTGCTGGTGCAAAGATAAAGCTAAAAACTAGACCCAGGTCTCAACTTCTATGTGTGAGATTTTGGCTGTGGTGAAACCCTTCCTACCCCCACCCCCAGCAGCAGGCAGTGCATTTATTCTGAGCGCAGCTCCTTCTTCCCACCGCTGCCTTTTCTTTTCATGCTAATTCTTTTCCTTCCTGTAGGATGTTTTTCCCTTTCCATTGTGGATCAGTGTTGCTCTGAGAGGCCGGTGCTGTGCCGAGCGGCAACGATAGCTGCCAAGCCACAATATTTGCCAGTGTGAGAGCAAAGCACAAATCAGCAGAGAACGGCTGCATTGTTTGTGGTGCAGGTAATTCACTGAGACGTGATCCAAGAAGAAAAAGAGAAAGAACCTCAAATCCTACCAGGCTTCCTTCCACCTTCTTTTCCCTGTTGCGTAGTGTGCAGTTGGGATTTGCTGCTGTCCCTGCCTTCAGACGAGCTCCAGGGTTTCCGTGCTGTCTTTCCAGGAAGCTGTGTGCTTTAGTGCTTGCTAGGCTATTGTTCAAATGTTCCACTTTGGGTTCTGCTCTGTTGGCAGCAGGAAAGTCCAGCACCTTCAAGGATCACAGAAGTTGTATCTGCCCCCTGTGATCCCCAGGTTCTGTGGCGATTGGTGGCTGTGAGTTACTGCCTCCTCTCTCTCAGTAAGGCTTAACCAGTGTGAGTGAGTCATAGCACACGTGGACTGCTTGATCTCACACAGCCTTGTGCAAGGCAAGGATTAGCCGTTCAGATGCAGGGATGTTCAATTCTTTTATCGAGATGCTTGTCCTCAAAATGTGCTTTTTAGAGAAGCTCTTGCTGCTTTGAGAAGGGCGTATTTTAAAAAGAAAATGGTTATTGCCTGCCAAAAACAGGATCCTGCTTTACAAAGTGAATACTTCTGATCACCTCCAAGTTGTATGTTCTTCCAGGGTCTAACCACAGGCTCCCTCAGCTCTAGTTGAAGATCCCACTGCTACCATCAGTGCTTTGTTACTCCCCCCGGCTGCATCCTGCTGGCTCTGGTTAGGCTGAGGACTCCACATCCACACCAATTCTCAGCTGTCCTGCAGACTGCCTGCTCCCTATTCCAGCAGGGAGGCCAGGAGCAGGTAACTGCAGCTCTTCTTGCCAGGCAAGTGAGTACGTTCCTCTGGCTTACTGCTTTTGAAGAGGTAACTGGGCAGATAGTCCCTTCAGTTCTTGTGGGAGAAGTATCTCTCGTAAAGCATTTGTGTAGGGAGGAAAAGGACTTCTCACTGTAAGTAGTTACGCAGTAAAGTCTAAGGAAGCACTAAGCAACACGGTGGGAATGTATTCTGCTTGGAGATGTGCAGCCTCAACTGATCAGAGGTGGATACCTGTTCTTTCTTGCTCAGCCAGCCTAGGTACTACTGCTGGTTATTTGGGCGGCTTCCCTGTCCTGCAGTGCTCATCAAAAGTAGATGATGGTGAAATCACAGTACAAGATGGCTTTTCCAGGAAGCATTGTGACAACCTGCGTGCTCTGAGGAGAGGGAAGAAACAGCTGACCCAGCAGCCTTGCCCAGTTCTCTTGTCTCTCTGAGACAGGTTTGATGCTTGCAAAGCCTTGCTGCCCACCCTAGACCAGATGCTACACTTTTGAGACCATACACAGGAGATTTTGTGCTTGGTACGTGGGTCCTTAGCAACCATGTGGCCACACAGGGCATTTGTTCCTGATGCTCTTGGCCAGGAGTGAGCAGCTGCTGCCTTATTTCTCACTACAACCAGTTAAACTGCTCGCACAGCGTCCCCTCCTCACCAAGTAAAGGCAAGGGTGAAAGTGTTCCCAAACAGCAGCTTCTCCTCCATGGAAACTTCTCTGGAAAGGTTGTGTGGGCTGGCTTTTTTTTCCCTCCACGAAGAGTTTGTTATTCTAAAATACTTATCTGTATCTAAACATATTTTTGAGAGACAGGCAGTAGAGGGGAGAGGGAACTGCCGTCCTAAAGGCGCCCAGGTTTGCAGCGTTCCTGGAATCCAGCTGTGTGAACTTATCTGGGGACCTCTGGTGTGGGGCTGGACAGAAAAGGAAGGTGAAGTGGCAGTTCCTTACTGTTGTTCTTGTAAGTGATTTTTTTAGGTGGTGTTTGGATAGCAGCCGCTCTGCTCCAATGCCACAGAGCTGAGCTGCTCACTCAGTCTTGCAAGGTTTACTCAGACCAAAGCTTGTCCCACCCAGGGACGGCCCAGCTGTGGCTGGCAGGGAGGTGCAGTAACTGCCCAACAGCTTCTGTTTGCCCAGCTGCCACATCGCTGTGCTCCGTGTTGACTGTGGCCAGAGCCCAGCTTTTGCCTCCTATTTCCTCCAGCTGTGCCAGGCACACTGACCTAGGAGGCGTTAGGAAAGAGAAGAGGGCAGTGATAGGAGCTGGACATCCTCTCTGTGGGAGGGATGTGTCAGCTCTGCCTCTTGTGCCTAAGTATTTCCAAGGATCTGCCTGCTCACCCCTGGCAGCAGGAGGCTGACAGGCAGAGGAGCCTCCTGCAGAAGGCAAATGCAGAAGTAAAAGGCACAATCATGGCAGGGTGGTGGATGAAGATCTCAGTGCTTCCAAAGATCCCCGACTCACTGGGAGTCAAAAGCACAACCGAAAAAGAAGTCCCTGTCTCTAGGAGGACTGTGCCTTATTTCTCTGAATGCAGCAAGTGTGCTCAGCCTGCTGCAGCAGCAGGGTTAAAATGGATGTCTGGAAACTGGAAATTCCACAGAGGAAAGCATCTGGGGCTGTCACAACGTGTGTGTGGCCTTTGAGGACAGTTCAGAGGAACGGGGCTGTTTAGTCCTGAGCAGCACTGATGATAGCAGTGTAGGCACTGAGTGCATAGAGTGTTTATTGTAAGGATAAACTCTTCTCGTCCTGGTGATGAGCAAAAAAAATGCAGCAGTTTGAGCTGAGGGAGACCTAAATCTGGTACCAGAAGGATGGAGGAACACCCTGTGTGTGTGGAGCAGGAGTGATGCTGTGGTGTGACCCCCAGAGGTGCTGTACAGCTCTCACTCCCACCCAGCACCTCCACCCTCAGGGTGAGTGCTGATACTGTGATCCCCAGTTCCTGGGGCAGCTCCTGGTGGCAGGCAGCCCCTTGTCTACAGGGTGAAGGACAGACAGGACACAGAGCCGCCAGCTGGGATGTGGGGCTGATGCCAAAATGCCGTTCCTCCCCAAAGGATGAGTGTGTCTTTGCTAGGCTATGTGTGCACACCCGTGGGATGCATGTGTAGGTGAAGGGGAAACCCAGTCCTAGCCTGAGGGCATCACCTTACCCACTGCAACAACACACAGCGTTAGAGGCTGGGCTGCTTATCTCAGCTGGCAGCAATAGCAGTATGAGTGATGGAAAGTATTTGGCATGTGGAGAGAAAAGCCTGGTTTGCTCTTGAGATGCTGTGGGGGGGGTTGGTGAAAGCCTCCAGGGGAGTGCAGGGTGGATAAAGTCAGGAAGAAAGGGAAAGAGCCCTGTGGTTGACAGGATACAGCTGAGGATTGGCACTTGTTCTGAGGGGGAGCACAGGGCTTGAAGGACTGGACATGGCTACCGGCTGCTGGATGATGGTAAACACTTAAGCAACAACTGGGGCCTCCCTATGTGTGAGCTGGGCTGCTGGCTGGGCCCTGCGTGCCGCTGGTGATAGTGACCCTATGATGAAGCAGTTTGAGGGTGGGCAGAAGAATTTGAGGCTGGGAGGGGTGCAGTTGTACGCCATAGCCCTTCCCTTTGTGTCATGCGTTGTTTGATATTGGTCACCATCAGGGAAATGACCCAGGGTGGCTTTGGGTGCGGTGCCCAGGGAAGGCTGTAGGGCCTGGGGACTCGAGGGCACCAGCTGTTGCCCTTTTCTCTGAGCTGGCAGAGCAGCCACATCCTGGAGCACTGCCAGAGCCTACAGACAGGGAAAAAGGCTTTTCCAGAGCTGTTATGAGCAAAGACGGCCCCAGCTGTCTAAAAGCTGATGCATTGCAGAAGCAAAACAAGCCCTGTCTTTCCAGACCCCCACGGTTTCCCAAGTCCTTGGGCTGCCACCCACCAGAGCCACCAGCTCGCTTTCTGATGTCCTGCGAGTTGCAAAACCTCTTGGAACCACGATGCGAAATCTGCCCTGCAACTCTGTGTGCACATGATGGAGACGCAGTGCTGCTGCCCTGTGCCACAAACAAACCCCTCTGCTTTCTCCCCTCCTTTCCCCCCCCCCCCCAATACATACAGCACATCTGGCCTCCCATCAGCTGAGTGCTGATGTTTGCCTCAATTGATGCTCTGGATCCCAGGACGCTTGGCTGCTGCTTCACTCTGCTGTTGCAGCCCCCTGAAGGGTGGGGGGCTGCGTGATGGAGGGTGGCCAGGGCTGCCTGGCAGCTCCAGCAGATGAGCTGTAGCCTCTTGAGAGACCTTTGTCCCCTGTTGTGGACATTGCTGTCATCTCCCATCCCACTTCTGTTCTTGCTTTCCCCTCCTCGCTGCCAAAGGGTAAGAATTTTGTGTTTGTGACCCCATCTGTGCTTTCTGTGGGCCTGCCTTGCACTGGTGTCAGCATCCTCTTTTTTTTTTTCCCCATTCCTTCACCCAGCTTTTGGGGAGCCCATGCCCATACGTGACGGCGATGAGCCCTTTAATCTGCCCAGGAGGAACCGTCTATAGTCAGCCTCAGTGTGCCATAGGGAGGTGAAGGAAAAAAAATAAATGACACCAATTGACCTCAGGGAGAAAATTGCAGCCAAACTGAGCACAAGCAGAGCAGCATGCAGTTGGGGCGAGATCAGGCAGCACGAGCCCTGCGGCCTCTCCCAAGGCTGTGCAAGCTCACTGTATGCTGCGTAACCCCCCTGCTATGCAAGAAAGTGTGACACAAGTCTGGGGGCAGAAGGGCTTTATTGCACCAGGCCCTGAAGCAGGGCTGTTCAACACGGAGATGGACGGCCACCGACGGCTCCTTTCCCAGATGTGACATCTGTCCTCCCGGCATCCATCCCCTTTCACCCCAGAGCGGCGATGAATCACGGTCTGAATTCCAACCTTCTTCACCCTTTTTGGCTTTCTTCTGACTTTCACCCCTCTCTGCATTTCGTGCATCCAGGCCAAGCGCGGTTCCGCGCCTCGGTGCGCTGTGAGCCCCATCCCTGGGGCAGGGGAACCGTCCCAGCTGGGATCCCCATGGGGTGATGCAGGGTTGGTCCCCTGTGCCCGCAGAGTGACCCAGGACAGCCATGGCTTTGCTAGCAGCTCCCTCCTGTGCACAAGAAGATGCCCACAGCCATACCCACCACCGCGGAGACCCCCAGGATCAGACCCAGCACCAGCGGGGCGTGCGAGCGGCCTCTCTGCTTCCCTGCAAGGAGCGGCAATGGTAAGTCACCCCAATTCCCAAGGGATGAGAGCCAGGAGCAGGGGGACCCCCAGCACCCCGCCGTGCCTGGCACACACCTGTGTGAGGGCTCTGAGCCCGCAGGATGTCCACACAGGTGGTGTTGAGGAAGTGCTGTAGGTTATGCGTGGTCTCAGAGTATTTCATCAGCTCCTGCCGGGCAAAAGTGGCCACCGGGTCCCTGCGTGGCCAGCGGAGCTCCCAGGTGGCGGTGGGGACATGGAAGGTGAGGAAGGCTGTTCCATTGAGGGACACCTCGTAGAAGCTGTGGGCTGTGCCATTAGGGAAGAGGCAGCAGCCCAGGCGGCAGTGCAGGATCTGGGTGTCTGTGGGATGGAGGGCATCAGGTTCCAGCTGTCCTTTGCTGCTGTAGAGCTATAGTGTGTGCACGGCCATGGCTTGTGGGCTTGCACTCGTGAGCTCCCTGCAGCTTCTTATTTGGAAATCGCACTGTGCTCAGTGAGCTCCTGGTGGCTCTCACAGGGGATGTGCTATAGGGCATGGATGTGGGGACGTGGATAGCACTGGAGATCCAGGTGCAGGAATGAATGGGGGCAAAATGGGCTCTAGGAAAGAACACGGGTACAGGGGCTGTAGGGAGAGAGATGTCAAAGCACAGCCACAGCAGCGTCCCTGTGCATGGATACAACCTCCTCACCCTCAGCATCCTGCTTCCAAGCAGTGACCCCAGGGTAAGCCCTCTGCCCGAGGGCTGCCTGCAGCTCTGGGGCTGCGTCCCCGTCCCCGAGCAGCCATCCCCAGCAGCACAGCACCACGTGCCCCCTCGCCCCGGCAGCACTCACAGTTGAGGGGCCTCTCCTTGCTGAAGACCTGCACAATGCCGCTGAAGTAGCTCAGGTAGTTGGTCACCATGTCCCGCTGCTGTGCCCAAGCTGCAGGCGGCTCCAGGGGCAGCACCTGAGTGACGTTGTGATCCTCCAGGATGTGGCTGAGCCGCCCGTCCAGCGTGGCGTTGCCCCAAAAGACAGAGCTGCCCTTGGACACCTGCGTCCACTGCAGCATGGTGAAGGCGAGCGGGGCTGGAGGGAGACGCGGATGTCACGCCAAACCTGACCCTCGTCCTCCAGCCCCGCAGTGGCCCGAGCATCCCACGGCCCCGCACGTCCCCGCAGCCCCTTACCGTCGCTCCCGGCCCCGCAGCCCAGAGCCCCGCAGAGCAGCAGCAGCCTCAGCATGGCGGGACGGGGACGGATGGGCTGCGGTGGCCCCGCGGCCGCAGTTAAGCGGTGCCGGGGAGGTGGGGCCGGGAAGGAGGAGGAGGACGCCGGGAGTCCGGCCAGGTCTCTCCCATTTCCTTCACCCACGACGCCCGCACCCTTTCGCTGCCGGACGTGGCCGTGTCAGAGTAAAGGGGACACGGTGTGCCCCGTGGCACACAGCAGTGTGACAGCCCAGCGCATGGGAAGCGATAGCGCTTCATTAATTAGTTTAGAGGCAATTATCGTGTGTGAGCATCGCAAAAACATCGCACGCGGGTCCGGCTGTCCGTCCCCGCCAGGCAGAGCGGCGCGGCACAGCGCGGGGGGGCGGAGCCTCTGCTGGGCGCGGCACCACCTGGTGGGCGTGGCCACAGATGAGGGGGGCGTGGCCTCGGAGGGGGCGCGGCCAGCGGGCGCGCGGGGCGGGACGCCGGTGCCGGGCAGCGCAGCGATGGCGGCGGCGGAGCTGGAGCGGCTGCGGATGGCGGGGGCCGGCATGGCCATCGCCGTGCTCACCAGCGGCGGCGACGCGCAAGGTGAGGCCCCGCGGAGCGGCAGAAGGCGGCGGGCGTCACCACCCGGCTCTCCTGCCGGGCGGCGAGGGTGCGGCGGGTCCGGAGTCCTCGCTGCCGCGGGGGCCTGTGGGGACGTGCTGCAGGGACGCGGGGACGTCTGGACGCGGGGCGTAGGGCGCGGGAAAATAATGGGAGTGTGGGGACGCGGGGCATCGGGATGGGCGCCCGGAGGGAGCGGTGGGTCCCCTCCTGATGCGGCGATGTCCCCGCGGTGCCACGTGTCCCCTCCGCAGGCATGAACGCCGCTGTGCGCGCCGTCACCCGCATGGGCATCTACGTGGGAGCCAAGGTCTTCCTCATCTACGAGGTCTGCCCGCCCCGCGCCCCCGCCAGCCGCCCTGCCCCCGCGCGTGGCACGCAGGGATGTCACCTCCATGTCCCCGCAGGGCTATGAGGGGCTGGTGGAAGGCGGTGACAACATCAAGCAGGCCACCTGGCTGAGCGTCTCCAACATCATCCAGCTGGTGAGCATCGCCAGGCCCCACCGGGGACACCCCGCGTGCCAAAGCGCCGTGCCACGTCCTCCGATTGTCCCCTGTGCAGGGCGGTACGGTCATCGGCAGCGCCCGCTGCAAAGCCTTCACCACGAGGCAGGGCCGCCTGCGCGCCGCCCGCAACCTGGTGGAGCACGGCATCACCAACCTCTGCGTCATCGGCGGCGACGGCAGCCTGACGGGTGCCGACATCTTCCGCGCCGAGTGGGCCGGGCTGCTGGATGAGCTGCTGCGCGACGGTGAGTGATGTGGGACGCGATGGGTAGCAATGAGCCAAAGCCAGAGCTCAACCCAAAGCGTGGGGCGTCGGGCGCAGGGCTGATCAGCGAGGAGGTGGCGAAGGCCAACGGGCGGCTCAATGTGGTGGGCTTGGTGGGCTCCATCGACAACGACTTCTGCGGCACCGACATGACCATCGGCACCGACTCGGCGCTGCATCGCATCATGGAGGTGATCGACGCCATCACCACCACGGCGCAGAGGTGAGACTGCTGGCCTCAGCGCCTGCATAGCTCCCACCCTCCTCATCCTCCTCACCTTCGTCCCTTGGCTATCATAGAATCATTAAGGTTGGAAATGGCCTCTAAGTTCATCAAGTCCAACTTCCGTCCCACCCACCCCACCGTGCCCACTCATAGGCCCATTAAGGTTGTAAACGACCTCTAAGGTTATCCAACCGTTGACTCGTCCCCGCCGTGCCCACTCACTGTGTCCCTAAACTGTGTTGTTGCAGCCACCAGAGGACGTTCGTGCTGGAGGTGATGGGCCGCCACTGCGGGTGAGGACACCAGGTGGAGTGGGGGCTTTCTGAGGCATTTCAGGCCCTTGGGGACACTGGGGTGCCACCATCGCTCCCTGCAGGTACCTGGCGCTGGTGTCTGGGCTGGCCTCGGGGGCCGACTGGCTCTTCATCCCCGAATCCCCCCCAGAGGATGGCTGGGAGGATCTGATGTGCGAGCGGCTCGGGGAGGTGAGGGGCCCATCCCTACCATGGGGACACAAGGAGGATCCCGGCTTGTGGCCAGGATGCACTCAGCTGGCACAAATTTTGGCTAAGCTGCCATGCCCTTTGCTCCCCAGACCCGCAGCCGAGGGTCACGGCTCAACATCATCATCATCGCGGAGGGGGCCATTGACCGCAACGGCAAGCCCATCTCCTCCAACTACGTCAAAGACGTAAGGCTCACCCCACTGCCAGCTCCCATAGCCAGGCCCTGCCTGCTCTGACAGCCTCTCCGCCCTACAGCTGGTGGTGCAGCGCCTGGGCTTTGACACACGTGTCACCGTGCTGGGCCACGTGCAGCGTGGCGGGACGCCCTCCGCCTTCGACCGTGTGCTGGTGGGTGCCCGGGGCTGCGGGATGAGAACAGAAGGTAAGAGAAGGACTTTGTCATCACCCAAGGGGTGCCTCCGACTCGCTACAGAGCAGCAAGATGGGGATGGAGGCGGTGATGGCGCTGCTGGAGGCCACCCCGGACACCCCCGCCTGCGTGGTGAGCCTGTCAGGGAACCAGTCGGTGCGGCTGCCGCTGATGGAGTGCGTCCAGGTGGTGAGTGCATGGTGGCACTGGGGGGTGCAGAGCCGGTGGTGGCATCTCCATGGGGCTGTTGGCAGCTCCATGGGGCTGGTGGCACCTCTGCTGAGTGGGCGTTAGGGCATCCCACTGTTGTCACCCCTCGTGCGGGTGTCGCAGTGCTGCATCTCTCCCCCAAGACGAAGGACGTGCAGAAGGCCATGGATGAGAAGAGGTTTGATGAGGCAATCCAGCTCCGTGGGAGGTGAGCCACCATGGGGTGACCGGGGAGGCCTGCTGGAACAGAGGTTCTCCTCTAGAGCTGCTGCTGTCCTTGCAGGAGCTTTGAGAACAACTGGAACATCTATAAACTGTTGGCACACCAGAAGCCAGCGCAGGAGAAGGTAAGTCAGGGTGCCACACTGTCCTTTCCATCATCCCCTCGATTCTAAGGAGGATGGTGCTGTTCCCCTCCTGGTGGCCGTGCCACCATCCCAACCACACGGCTGCTGTCCCTGCAGAGCCCCTTCAGCCTGGCCATCCTGAACGTGGGGGCCCCTGCTGCCGGCATGAACGCGGCCGTGCGCTCAGCTGTGCGCATCAGCATCTGCCGTGGCCACACCGTCTATGCGGTGAGCGATGGCTTTGAGGGCTTGGCCAAGGGACAGGTGAGCATGCGGGCACCAAAAGCCCCAGGGGGCTCTGATTGGGGTGGGCAGGGTTGTCCCCTGCTCCAGAATTGAGCGCTGCTTCCTGCAGATCCGCGAGGTGGGCTGGCATGACGTGGCAGGCTGGCTGGGACGCGGCGGGTCCATGCTAGGCACCAAGCGGTGAGTGGCCCGTGGCTGTGCCACAAGGGACGCTGCTGTACATGGGCTTCTCAGGGGCCTCAGCGCAGGGTCTTTCCCCCTTGCAGGACTCTGCCCAAGACTTGCATGGAAAAGATCGTGGAGAACGTGCGGAAATTCAACATCCAAGCTCTGCTGGTCATCGGTGGCTTTGAGGTACGGGGAAACACTGAATGTAGAAGGTGCCCATCACTGCATCTCCCACACCTGATGGGCCCATCCTGGCCCCGGGTGGTGGGGTGAGGTGGGACCCCGCTGACAGCCATGCCCACGGCAGGCATACGAGGGGGTGCTGCAGCTGGTTGAAGCCCGTGGGCAGTATGAGGAGCTCTGCATCATCATGTGTGTCATCCCCGCCACCATCAGCAACAACGTGCCCGGCACCGACTTCAGCCTGGGCTCGGACACAGCCGTCAATGCAGCCATGGAGGTGAGGGGCAGGCGGTGAGGTGGGAGCACCGCGCCGTATGAATGCGGCCCTGTGACCGGCGTTGTCCCTTTACAGAGCTGTGACCGCATCAAGCAGTCAGCGTCGGGCACCAAGCGCCGCGTCTTCATCGTGGAGACCATGGGAGGTTACTGTGGGTATCTGTCCACCGTCACCGGCATCGCCGTGGGTGCCGATGCTGCCTATGTGTATGAAGACCCTTTCACCATCCATGACCTGAAGGTGAGTGGCCCTCGGTACCCCAGCAGCACCGTTTTGGTGGGGAAAAAAGGTGGGCAGTGGAATTGGGGAGAGCTGCGGATGAGATGTGGTGGGGTTGGGGGAACATGGGGTGGATGTGGAAGGCAGGGGACACGCTGGGGTTCGTCTTGCAGGCCAACGTGGAGCACCTGACGGACAAAATGAAGACAGACATCCAGAGAGGGCTGGTGCTGCGGTGAGTCCTAACTCATAGAATCATTGAGGTTGGAAAAGACCTCTGAGATCCCCAGGGCCAACCCCAGCCCACCATGCCCACTGACCACGTCCTTCAGTGCCGCATCTCCGTGGCTCTGGAACACCTCCAGGGACGGTGACTCCCACCTCACCCCATCCCTTCTCTCTGCTCCCCCAGCAATGAGAAGTGCCACGAGCACTACACCACCGAGTTCCTCTACAACCTCTACTCCTCTGAGGGCAAGGGCATCTTCGACTGCAGGATCAATGTCCTGGGCCACCTCCAGCAGGTACAGGGTTGGGAAGGCCACCAGCACCAGGCCTTGTCCCACAGGGACATGACCTCAGCTTTTCTCTGTCCCTAGGGTGGAGCCCCGACCCCCTTTGATCGCAACTACGGGACCAAGCTGGGCGTGAAGGCCGTGCTGTGGATGTCAGAGAAGCTGCAGGAGGCGTACCGCAAGGGTGGGCCCGGGGCTGGGGGCGCTGGTCGCAGCACGGCCGCTGTGCCTGCTGCCAGCTGATGACAGTGTGTCCCCTGCAGGGCGTGTGTTTGCCAACTCGGCTGATTCCGCCTGTGTCATTGGCCTGAGGAAGAAGGTGGTGGCCTTCAGCCCTGTGACGGAGCTCAAGAAAGTCACTGATTTTGAGTAAGTGCCCATCTGCTGACCACGGCTCCCCCAGGCTTTCCAAAACTCAGGGGCGAGGGCCGCTGTGCCCAGGGCCACTGGAGAGCCGTGTCCCACTTTGCAGGCACCGGCTGCCCCAGGAGCAGTGGTGGCTGAACCTGCGACTGATGCTGAAGATGCTGGCCAACTACCAGATCAGCCTGACCGAGTACATCTCGGGGAAGATGGAGCACGTCACCCGGCGCACGCTCAGCATCGAGAAGGGCTTCTAGTGGCCATCCCTGATGCGTCCTTCCCAGACCCTGCCTGAAATTGCTGCTCCTCGGGGCCGGTCACTGTGCAGATGTGGGGATGGGGGGCTTCCCTGTGCTTGGCTGCGCAGCCCGGCCCTGAAATCATCCTCTTCTAGTTTATTATTTAATGATGGGGTACTCCTGATTCCTTATGTCATGGCTTGATAGCCCAAACCAATCGCTGCTTTTAGCCGACGACCCCGCGCGGGAGGGGAGCGGAGGAGATGGGGTGCAGTGCCACAATAGGCACAGGGCACCGGTCCTGGCAGTCCCCCTGTCCCCGACCACCCTGCATGACGCTTGGCTGTCGCGACCACCGCCACGTGGCCCTTGGTGCCACCAGCAGGGCCGTGCCCGTCGTCTCACCGCCGCTCCATGACCCCACCATGTCTCACCATCGCGGCGTCGCTTGTGTCTTAGAGATAAAACCTGCTGGAGCCAATGCTGCGTCAGCGCGTGCTCATTGCGGTGCCATGGGGAGGACTGGAGGCCGTGTCCCCACGGGGTGTGCACTGAGATGGGGGCACCGTCCTGTGCTGTTCCAGGGAGGGGGTGTGAGAAAGCTGAGCCGCAGACAGCTTGCCAGAGCCCAACTCATAGCTGGGACGTTTCCCTCTCTGTGCAGCCCCAAGCTGGGGTCCTGGGAGAAAAGGACCACAGGCAGCCTTCCATGCGTGACTCCTTCCAGAATGCACAAAGTCCGTGTCCCTCTGCGAGGAGACCTCTCAACCCTGGAGGAAAACTGCATCTCCTAGGGTTTGGTTCCCACCTTCAAGGGAAGTTCAAAGCGGATGGGTCATGGTGATGCACGTGGTTTTCACGCAGTTTCTCAGGGCAGCTGCCAAGCTCCTTGGCCCTGGCTCACGGTTCTGGGACTTAGCTGTGCTCAGATGATGCCAGACAATTCATTTCCCAGGACTACTTCCTCCCAGAGCCAGACTGACGAACATCAGCATCATGGGGACGTGTCACAGTCGTAGGGTTTGGACAGAGCTGGGGTTTTTTTCCATTGAGTTGTCCCCAGTGTGGAGGCCCCTTTGATTTTAAGGGCAACAGTGCTATTCCCCTACTGGCTGCAGCACTTATTTTAGGTTCTGGACAGAGATAGTGACCACATAATCCCTGCCAGAGCTGAGTGCAGAGAAACAGCAGAACTTGATGAAGGAAACATAGCAGCTTTTCCCTGGTGATGCCTGCCCTGGGGACTGCAGGCACAGCTCACACCACTCCTGGCAATGAGGGGGTGGAAAGTAGGTTCCTCCGCTGCCCCATGCTGATTTTGGGGAGCCCATCCCACTCCTCAACAGGACCCCAGAAACTCGGTGACCATCCAGCCCAGCCACAGACACCATGTCCACATGGACACCGAGCATCACACAGGGGAAGGAAGGCCACTGACAAAGATGCTGTGAGGTGGCAGAGGGGGCACTTGGCAGCAGCAGCAGCAGCAGCAGCCAAGAATGACAAGCACGGCACGTAGGCGGAGAGCTCTGGTGGGGATTAACAGCCTGACTGCTGTGAGCTGAGAAAAAAGGAGCTGCGCCAGAGCGGCCCCAGGCCACGCTCAGCACTCCAGCAGCCACCACCAGCCCCGTGAGGAGCCATGATGCTTGCTCCAGACACTCCCCTCCCAGCAAAATGGGGGGCTCCAGGCCGTGGGGTGTCTGCCAACACTCTCCAGCAGCTGTTCCCACGATCCCCAGTGCAGAAAGGTGCAAATTCTGCCACCAAGCAGCTGCTGAGGCAGCCTTAACCTCTGCACAAGGGCAGGATGCAAACAAGATGCCGAGTAAGTCTCTGGGGCCTGGCTGTCAGGGCAAGACCAGTATATTATAAATGACACTGACCAGTTCAACGCAGCTGGGCTTAACACAGGAGGCAAGAACTAGGTCATCTGAACTGCAGTCCTCACCCAGAGGGACACACTGTGCCCCCTCATCCCAAGGCCACATAGCTGTGCTTGCGTGCAGGGGGCTGCCCACGCCCCCAAGGAGCATTCCCATCAGCACAACCCACTGCAAGGCCTTGGGTGCCCACACACACGCAGGGAGCAGAGCCACAACCACCCCGGGCCCTGCAGAGAATCACACCGAGGGCTGTGCCCCCCCTTTGCAGGCTTTGCATCTCTGCACCAAGCCCTGCTCACAGTGCCGTTGCTCCCTGCAGCTCAGCTGCAGACAGGCTGCTGCAGAGAGCTGCCCCAGTAGCAAAGCACCTTTGCAAAGCAGGGAGGTGCAGCAGTTCTGGTCATGAGCAGCACAGCAGTCAGATGAAGCATTTCACAGTCAGTGAAGCGGGATGGAGCAGGGGCCAACAGCTGCCCTCCGGCTTCACAGGGCTCACAATGGGAGCTGTGACCCAGAAGTAACACAGCAATGCCCAGAGTCAGTCGTTCTCACCACGGTTGCTGAGCCCCAGGCACAACTCATAGGTCCTACAGGGAAAATGGCTTTTATTTGCTATGACACAATGTTTCAAATGGTATTTAACAGCTTGGTAAAATTTTTCTGAATTCAGCTTTTTCAGTTAAGCACCACCCTTGATTCCTGTGCATTTGAACAGTAATGCTTGGCTCATTTTCTCCCCAAATGCACAGGGATATTTTGCTCCGAGGTTACAATTTCCTTAGGCTGCTCTAATGCCTGCGAGGGCATGCAGGGGCGAAACTACAGCTGAGCATTCAGGATTTGCTGTTTCACCCAGGCTGAATCAAGGTCTTCTTTGGGCCACCTGACCACCAAGTCAGATGCTGCTTGTACTAACAAGGCCAAAAGAAACCAGGAGTTTAAGATAAATTAAGAATTTGACATTGACCTTCACCATCTGTACCAGAGAGTTCTTGAAAATCCTTTAGGCAGCGTCTTTCCAAGATTCAAACAAACCTTTGTGAGAGAAGCTGCCTTCAGAGCCTGCTCTACGCAGACCCAGAATGACAACTGGCCAAGAGCTCGGCCAACAGGGAGCAGTGGGACTTCTGGCTGCTGTCAGGCTTTGCCAACCCCTTCATTTGCAGAGCACAGCAGCACCTCTGCCCACAGCCCCGCTAGCTTTTTCTCGTTGATCCCGCTGTGGCTCCCATCGAATGACCCCAGTGACAGGACGCACACACAGCAGCAGAGCCTGCCACGCCAGCAGGAAAGCTCCCGAGAGGCAGATCCCGCCAACGTGATGCACGCAGCCAGGGGCAATGTCAGGAGAGCTAAAGGGGCACTTTCACTCAGCCAGCATCGCCCCATCCGCAGGGGAAGTGCGGTGGAACGTGCTGAGCCAGGCATGTATGGGCAGAGTGGTGCTGCTGGGCTGGGGCCGAGCTGCCCGCCTCACCGAATGCCCCAGGGAGGACACGGCACACACCCTCACTCCTCCTGCAGCTCCCTCTTCCGAAAGGCCTGCAGTCTCCTCCCCACTGTCTCCTGGACGACCTCCAGACCCTCTGCGTCCAGTTCCTTCGTGAGTAGCAGGATGGCACTCAGCACGTTGTTCTGCCAGGATGAGACAGACGCTGCTTTATACAAGCACGTTAATGCCGGCCCAGAGAAGGGGAGCACTCGGTTTTCGAGTTGCTGCTCCTTCTAGGGACTTCATCACCTGCACCTACAGGGACAAACCAACCCCCCTGAGGCCCTGAGGGGCAGAGGCTGCCTTGGAGAAGAGTAACTGGAACGCAGGACAAACTCGTCCACCCAGTCCTGCATAGAGTGCCCGCACACCTCTGGCTCCTGCAGGGAAAAGGGCGCTCAACTGAGCAGCTGTCCTTCCCCAGTGTGACTGCATGAAGGGTGAGGAAAGGACCTGCCCCCACTCTGATCTGAGCAACAGCAAGATAACAGCGAAAACAGGAGCTGGACAGAACCTTTGAAGGTCCCCAGCTCAGCCTCCCACCAAAGTAGGACTGCTGCCAACACCAGAACGTGGCTCTGTCAAACCATGCCATGAAAAACTCCAGAGGGAGATTCCACAACCTCTCTAGACACCTTTTAGGGGAAAACTTTTTTCCTAATGTCCAACTTGAAGCTCCACAGCTGCAGTCTGTGGCCACATCCCCTTAATTTTTATTTTGCCAGAAAAAAAATAAAAAGAGGAAAAAAGCCAGGGCCTGCGGTAGTGCTCTTGGTACTGTAAAGGAAGCTTAAAGCATGAATGAACAAGAGAATGCAGACAACAAATTTTGGAATGAGGCAGAACATGGCCTAGATCCTCACTCTGGCCCTTCCTATGCCAATTGCAGCGATGGCACTGAGCCCAGAATACAGCAGCTCCCAGCTGCACAGCCAAGATCCACGAGGTTCATCTGGGGCGACATCACCGAGGGGGCTGAAGAAGCACCTAAGCTCTCAATTCAGCATCCTCCCGCTCACCAGCTGCATTTCAGCTGCTGCCCACCTCTGACGTGCTCTCAGCACAGTGCAGGGACACACGTGCCCGTGGGCAGACAGATGGAGAGCACAAACCTCATCAGGCATTCTCTGCACGCAGGGGAAAATAAAAGCACTGCATGGCATCTTGAAGATGAAAAGCAATTTGGTGTTGAAAGATACTCACTCTTGTATTTTGGCTACAGTCCGTCTCTTGAGGTGAGAAGGAGGAAAATTTATCCCTAGGAACAGGCTTCATACCAAGCTGCTCTCGGATTTTGCTGAAAAAAGGGAGAAGAGCAAACGTTACAATAACCAGATGGCAAAACCTTGCTCTGCCAGGCCAAACTTCTAGTCACCAGCAGCCACCCAACAAGTATCTAGCCAAGGGATTAAAAGCACATCTCCACACACACCTCAGCTGCCTACAAATACAGAAGCCTGAGCAAAACCATAGTGAGAACCTCACAGAGACAGGACGTAAGCAGGCAATGCACCACAAGGAGGCTGCTCCCAGCCGTGGGACTGGGAACTGACTGCATCACAGTGCACTCCAACACGTGCACGGTGCCGACAAGCACCAAAGCATGCTGCAGGGGAGCTAAGGAGGAGCAGGCCAGAGCTCACCCACCTTTGTCTGCACATGCAGCTGCCAGCAAGCACCCCGCTACAGCACAGCCTGTTTGGCAGATAGAGAATCAGACCCGGCACAGCTAACTGGAACAACAGAATCTGCACCCGCTGCAGGGCTGGCCCACAGAGGATGGGGCTTGGCTGGCAGGGTCCTATCATGCTACCCACAAGTCCAGCTCAGGAGCCCTAACATCTCACTTGGTCTCCTCCAAACCGAAGCTCAGCAGCTCGCTCTCAGTCTCCATTGTGGATTCGGCAGCACTGGACTCTGTGGATGCGGAGCAGCCGTTCTCCATGCTCCTCCTGGCTGGTGGGGCCGTGATTTCCTCCCCATCAACCATGGCCTGGGACAGCTCTTCCTCTGTCACGGCTGTGAAAGCAAAAACAACAGCCTGGAGCCATTTGTTTGCAACGAACTCCAGCAGCCCACAAAGACACTGCCTGTGATCAGGAATGTGCTGCTGCTGCAGAGCTACGCGGGCAGAATTTCGCCCAACAATCCTGCTTTGTAGAGGCCTTTTGCTTTCACTCCCCTGCGCAAGAGAAGAGTGGCCGTCTCTTAAAAGGAGAAAGATATCAGGCGGGGATGCAAAGATGCTCTGCAGGCTCCAAAAGCCACCAAATTACTGCTAGCAGGTAGAAAAGCTCTTTCTATAACCGCAGATTCAATTACAGAATCCTTTTTTTTTGCCAGAGCAAAGGAGAAAGCTCTGAAAAACCGCTAATGAACGGTACAGTCTCAGCTCTAATGAGCTTCTTTCAGCCCAGCTAGCACTAACCCTGGCACTGCAGAGCATTGGGAGCAATGGTTCTACAGAGGGGACTTTCGACCTCCAATAGATCCTGCCTGCCTGCACACCTGCACCACGTCTCCCCACCACAAAGAACCAAGGACACCTGAACAAGAGGCACCAGCACATCAGTGGTTTCCAGTTCACCTTGCCCAGGGCTCATTTCCCTGCCAGCACCCACCTTGATTATCCAGCTTCTGCAGGCTGGGGAGGTTGCGGAGCACCGTCATCCTGTAGCGGTGGGGGTCCGAGCCACAGCAGGGGTTTTCAGACAGCCACAGGACCCTCAGCCGGGGCAGGTTTTTGAGGTAGAAGAGCTCATTCAGGCTTGCTATGTTGTTCTTCCTCAGGTAGAGCTCGCTCAGATTCTGGCACTGGTTCAGCGGCTCGAGGTCTGAGATGCCATTCAGGCTGCAGAGAGAGCACAGGCTCAGCCCACCCCTCCTCATTGTGCCCTAAGTGGTGAGCAGGGTCCCTGAAGCACGCAGCTTTTCAGCCCCTTTTTCTGCATCAGCTTCACTGAGAAGCCTCACACCGACACAGCGAGGGCGGTGTTCAGGAGCCTACGGCTTTGCACAGAACAAAAAGATGGCATTTCATCTTTGTAAACAGAGGGAGGAATTAAAAAAGCAGGCGCTGCTCTCTGCTGAAGATGACAAACAGCTTTTGCTTCCCCCAACCATGCATCACACTGATGCCCTTTTCTCTAGCAGCTCAAGCTGAAGGAGAACCCACAGAAGATTCCCAAGCTGAAGGAGAACCCCCAGAAGATTCCCAAGCTGAAAAGCTCAATTTCAAAGATAGCAGAAGCTCCACATGAGATGGCAGAAATGTGGAGCTTGGAGAGATCCAAGCATTTCAACCAGCCTTCTGCAAACTGGCTTCATGTGGAGGCCCAGAAAATCCCATTTAAATCATGGAAAATGACAGAAGGAGCAAAAACCCTACGACATTTTAGTCCCTCTCAGAACAAATAGCAATGGGACAGGTGCAGAGGAGCGTGCTGAAGGATAAGCATTTCCACATCTCTGCTGCTTGAGAAAAGAGGCGAGGAGAGGCTGTCAGCTTGGAGACACACTCTAAGAGGCAGCACCAAACCAAATGCCAGGACACAGGTGTGTGGAACACGTGATCTCCACTCTTTCCAAGGCCAGCAGCTTGGGATTCACCTGAATGTGATCACCTCAACGTTGGGCAGATCCCGGCATATCGATATCTATGCAGGAAGAGATAGAAACATTAAACTGCACTCCCAAGAGGAAAAAACAAAAACAAAGCAAAACATAATAACAAAAACCACAGCAGTTTAAGCCACGCACAAATAAGATAAAAGTAAGAGCAGGAATCCGGGTTGCTTCAATCTAACCCAAGCTTAGCACCACCTGAGGGATTTGCTGCCAGAGCCAGCACAGAATCAGCAGAGCCTCCACCCTTTGCACCCTGCCAGCATCTCACTGCTCTTCTTTCCAGTAGCTCTGCCGTCCTTACGCTGCTTTCTAGGAAGGATCCATCCCTCTCACCCGGACATCCCTTCCCTGCAGTGCAGATGTGCCTATGAGCCCAAATCCTGCACCGCCAGGGGAGCACAAGGCCCCAGTACCCTCCCAGTGCCAGTTCTCTCCAGGTACAGGGGATTGATGAGATGAGCAGATGGCAGCACGGTGGTACTTACATCGGTGAGGCGGCTGCCCCTGTGGGAGAAAAGAGCTATCACTGCATTGGCCTTGGCCACAACCTCCCATATGCTATGCCCTCACCCCAGCAGCAGGCCTGGGCCTATCCCACACACCTCTGCCTCATCTCCACTGTCCCCTCCAGGGCTGCTGTGCACAGGCCTGCCTGGGACCTCAAGGCTGCTCAGCACTCACCAGCCTTGCCTGTCTCCAAACCCTAGGCCTGTTTATCCCTTCCCAATGCCCTGCTTGTCCCTATCCCTAGGCCTGTCCTTGCCATTGCAAACCCTAGCTCTGTCCCCAAACCCTACCCCTCCCCAATGCCCTACCTGTCCCCATCCCTAGGCCTGTCCTTCCCACTGCAAGGCCCTGCCTGTCCCCACCCTTAGGCCTGTCCCTTCCATTGCAAGCCTCTGCCTGCCCCCAAACCCCAGCCCTGTCCCCATTGCCCTGCCTGTCCCTATTCCTAGGTCTGTCCCTTCCATTGCAAGCCTCTGTCTGTCCCCAAACCCTAGCCCTGTCCCCAATGCCCTGCCTGTCCCCATCCCTAGCCCTGTCTCCTGCCTCTAGCCCTGCCTACCCCTCCTCAGTGCTCTGCCTGTCCTCATCCCTAAGCCTGTCCTTTCCATTACAAGGCCCTGCCTGTCCCTTGCCCTAGTCCTGCCTATCCCTCCCCAACTCCCAGCTGGTCCCCATCTCTAGCCCTGTCCTTTCTACTGCAAGCCTCTGCCTGTCCCCAAACCCTAGCCCCGCCCCTAGCCCTGCCTACCCCTCCCTAATGCCCTGCCTACCCCTCCCCACTGCCCTGCTTGCCCCATGCCTAGGCCTGTCCCTTCCATTGCAAGGCCTTGCCTGTCCCCTGCCCTAGCCCTGCCTACCCCTCCGCAACGCCCTGCCTGCCTCCAGCCCTGTGCCCGTCCCTCCCACTTCAAGGCCCTGCCTGCCCCCATCCCCACGTATACCCATCCCACGGCAAGGCCCCTCTTGTCCCTATCCCCCGCCCTGTCCCTATCCCCACACCCCCCATCCCAGGCCCCCACCAGCAGTTCAGCCGCCGGACCCCATCGAGCGCGACGGCCTTGGCCCGGGCCAGCACGGCCGCCCGGCTCAGCCTCATGGCCGGGCCCCGCGGTCGCTAAGGGCGGGGCGGCTGCCAGCATTGGCTCCTCCCGGCCGGGGCGGAGCAGGGCAGGCCGCAGAGCTTAGGAAATGTAAAAACCGCCGAATCTGTGGAAAAATCCAGTCCCCTGAGTAACGCAGGGCGAAGAAAATGATTGCTTTGACGACAGTGCCACTGACCGCGCTGTACCGTTACAAAGCCCTGAGGCAGAGCCCGGGAAAAGCAGCGCTGCTGTGAGGGAACCGTTCGGCGGTGCTGTGCTGCCCTCGCGTGGCTATTTTGGAAGTAGACCCATTTCCACCACTGAAGCAGGGCTCTTGGGCTGATTGTTTCCCCGGAGAGCGCAGTGATTTTTACAGCTGTTTCCTCACCGCTTGGAAACGTTCACTTAAAGCGGCTGAGGTGAGCTGGGGAGCCCTAAGGCATTGCCATCTCGGGGCCCTAGCAGCACTGCGAGTGGCGAGCAGTACTTGTCACAGTGCGGAAACAGAAGAGCAGCGCTGGACGCTGTGGGGGCACCGTGCACTAAGCATGGGAAGGGATGAGATGGCCGCCATGACTCGGGGGCGGTGGGGGGGCGGGGCTTCTCATCAGGCGGGAGGATGAGGGGCGGGGCTTCTCCGCAAGGCGGGAAGAGTGAGGCGGGGCTTCTCCTCACGGCCTCGGCGCCGGGCGGGTCTTTTCGCGGCCGTTGGGCGGGGCTCGCGCTGAAGGCGGGCGGCGGGACGGACGGGGTCCGCGGCGAGCGGCACACGTCACTTCCTCTGCGGAGAGCGCTGGCGCCGGGGACGGTCGGGTCGGGTCGGCGCGGCGGTGGCGGGGAGTGGCGCGGCGGGACGATGAGCGACAGCGGGGAGCAGAACTACGGCGAGCGGGTAATACTCGGAGCCTGAGCGCGCGGCCCGGCCGCCCCTCCCCTCACACGCACACTTCCTCCGACTCTGGGCGGGTGGAGCGGCCGCCCCCGCGTCGCCGTCGGGGCGGAGCGGGAGGGGCGGCGGCGGCGAGGAGGCCGCTGAGGAGGGCCGGGGCCGGGCTCGACGCGAGAAGATGGCGGCGGGAAAGGAGGTGGGGGCGCGCGGCGGGGCGGTGAGGCGGCCCGGCGCCATCTTGGGCTGGTGACCGGGAGCGCCGAGAGGGACAAAATGGCCGAGGGCGGGCGGCGCGGGCCGGGCCCGGCGCTGCGGGGCGGCCTTCCCCGTGCTGCGGCTGTCCGCGGGCTGCCGCTCCGGTGGAAGGTGGCCCCTCGGGGCACGGGGCGGCTGTGGGGGCTCGGGGGTTCGGGGTGGGGAAGGGGAGCGGCGGAGCTGAGGAGGAACCCAGCCGCCTCTTTGTCCTTTGTTATCCTCCCCAAAACTGTATCGCCATCCGCTTCTGGGGGGAGGTTTTCTACTGCAGTCGTTTCTCCTTTAATCTCCGAGGTCTGTAGCCCTTACTGCCGTGTTTTGCTTGTCTCAGCGTCAGTTTTTAACTTGCAGAGCGAGCAATTGTGGGGCTGGTAGGGAGCTCGGAGTTTAAACCTTCACTGTAGGGGTCAAAAGAATTGAAACGTAATAAAACTGAGGGGGGAGGGAAACTGCAATGTCTTGTTGTATCTTTCTTTGAAAATGGCCTTTTTGCTACAGCAAAGCTTGGTAGGATGTGAGTGTTACTATTTCGGGGTAGGGTAGGTCAGAAAATTGTCATCCTTGGAGGCTAGAAAACTCTGGATGGAATTGGATACTGAAAACTGGTGTTAAGGAATAGACTTGTTCTGCCCCCAGTGCTCTTTTCTTCGCAGTTCATGCCGTTCTTATCCCAGGTGTGTTTCCCATTAGGGAGCATTGCATCTCGTGTACCCAGGGATTTCTGCATGTTAGTTTAAGTAGATTTAATTGCAGTTGTGCAAGTCAGGCTCAAAATCAGTTTAAGACAGTAGTTTAAACTTTAGAAAAACTTGTTAGGCTAACCTGCATAGAGCTTTTTTTCTTTTGTTAGAATGGTAGGAAACATTAAGACCTTATTGTAGAGCCTTCTTGAAACATAATTTTGTAGAGTATGTCTGTTTTTGTATTTGTGTACTTTTATTTAAAAAAAAAAGTAATGGACAGACCATCTTCATCGTGAACAATGATTAGAGCATGTTTAGAAGAATGTTATTCCTCTGTAACTGAGCTTTGACTCATAGGTAAGTTGTATGCAGTTGTTTGTAAAACTAAAAGGTACAGAGCTAAAAGATGCAGCCATTTAGTTAGAAGCTTGCTATTCTAGAGTAGGTGAGGGAGTGGCTTTTTGAGTGTTACTACCACTGTTGGTTAGTGTGTTTGTTTGAATAACCAAAACTTCTATTTTAGTTGGTGGCCTTCTGTTTCCTTATGCTGCAAGCACCAAAGTTTACTTGCAAAGTAGGAACTCTGCTTGGATGTATAACCGAGGGTATGACTTTACAGCTGTCTGTTAAGCTGTTCCAAGTCCATGCTGCCAACAAGAGGTGTGTTCCTGCTTTCTCCCTTGTAGCAGTGTTTGTACAGTCAGATCTGGGAACCGGATCAGCTGAATTTGTCTGATTCCATTTCCAGCTGTGTGAGGTAGCCATGAATACTCTGTCAGTTCTGGGGATGAAGAAGCAGTACTGGGTGCTTCCACAAGTAATGGCACTTGCTGTTTTGGAGGCAGCAGGAACTTAAACTGTCTTATGCCATAGTTTTTGTTTGTTTTCTGAATGTTTGCAGTCAAACTCTTTCTCAGCTTATGCTTCGTGATGAAATTAAGCTCTAGAAACTTTAAAGCTAAAGTAATGATAACTTATTCAGTGATACATGGCTTCGAGCACTGGAATATTGGCACCATAACCAACTATGGCTGTTTCTGAAGACACTTTTGTTTTCATTCACTGTGCTCAGTAGAGTGTGTGTAGCTAAGTAGGGCTGGAGAAAAGGCTGGTTGCCGGAAAGTCTTGCTTCCTCTGCCCCCTGCATGTTTGCAGCCTGCAGATAGCTATTCACCTTGTGAATTAATTGATAGTCTGGGAAGGTTAGAAGCAGTGTGGTAACACGATGCCACCAAGGTAGGTCATGCTTTGTGCCTCCTCCCCCAGCTTCAGGCCACACCTCCTGGTAGGCAGTGCAGTACCCTGAGCTGTCAGAAAGTAATTTGGCTTTTTTTGCTGAGGGGCTTTTCTCTGGCAGCTCACAGTACTGAGTGATCAGCTGATCCTGTGCTTCAAAAGGACAAGCAGAAGCTTTCTTCTTGTTTTTTGCTTTTGTTTTTTTTTTCTGTTTGACCCATTGGTAAATTTGGGAATAGCATGGCTGAGCATGTGTGAAACTGGCACCCTGACACCTTGGATCAGTCTGCAGTCAGATTTGGTAATGCACAGTGGTAGGTTGTATGCCTTCCTTCAGGACAACGAATGGAAACACCTGAGTTGGTAAGCTTTAGTATAAATAGTACCAGTAATACTGACTATTTAAGTTGTAAGACAAATCTGCAGTTCTGTGTGAGGAAAAATTGGATTGGGAAGTAGAGATCTAACAGTTCTGGTGCATACCTTGCAGCTGCTTCTGCCTGTGGTGATTTTGTCTGTGCTTCAGCTTTTCAGGATTAGAAACAGTACCATTTCAGTAGGGAGCATCAGCTTTGATTTGCTTACCAGAAGTACTTGAATATGGCAGGAACAACAGTTCCTGCTATATTTTCTTTTTCCCCATGATGTGAGCCTGATGCATCTTTTTCTTTTTTTTTTTTTTTTTTAAGCTTGAAATTCACAAAGGAGCAAAAAGGAAAAGAAGGCACTGTGTTAAGACTAGAAGTAGTGGATATCCCAATATCAGTGAACAGTGGGACAAGCTTATGTGGACCTTCAGTGGGTCACACAATGGGGCATAAAGTTCGGGGCTTGCAGATGAAGACATCAGCCATTTGCTTATGCTACTGTATTTCTTCAAAGCTTAACAACTTCCAAAAATCCTCAGAAGGCTGTGGGGGTGCTGCTGTGCGTGGTGCTCCTTGCTGCCTTCCTCCCACAGCAGTGAGCATTTCTTGTCCTGTCAGTCTGAGCCCTTCTGTCTCTGTGCATTGCTCCTTCTGCCTAGCTGAAGTCTGTCAAGAGGGTTATGTTCAGCGAGTAGTAGATTCCCTCAAAGAAAGAACGCCTTAATTGTTGTTTCTTTGTGTGTAATCCCTTCTTAAAATCTTTTTCCAACTCTCTTCTTTTACATTTGCTCAGAACTCATCTACGTGGGCTTTTTCTTTTGAAGGAAATAGCAGGTTTAGGGTAAACTAATTTGTAATTCGGGCCTCAGTATTTCCACTGCCTTTCACAGACTTGCTGAGTATGGTGGCAATGGCTTAAAACGCCTTAATTGTTTTGGCAAAGAAGAACATGGCTTTGACTAACTTTGCTTTTTTTCTATTGCTCTTAGTATTAATTAATTAAAACTCTGCTTCACGCTGCAAGTCCCTCCTCTCTCAACTGTTGTTATTTTACAGTAGGCAATTGTGAATAGCAAATCTCTGTTGTAAGTCGCATGGAAGCAGCTTAAGTGCACTTAAACATTGGGTTAGCGAATGATTTTGTGAATGATACAGAATGCCCCTCTAAGTTGAGTGCTGAGATTTAAGAGATGTTAGAGATAGATGAAATGTTTTCAAACAAATCCTGTCTGATGATTTGGAAAGAAATAACATGTCTGAAAGCCCTAATTAGCTCAGATTGTTACCAAAGCAGAGTGCATGTAAATAATAGAGCAGGTGGGATATTCTTGCAGGGCAGCATGTGAGTGTGTTGCTTTGTTGCACAGAAGTCTGTTTTCACTCTGGAAAACTCCTATTTGGAGGCGTGAGGCCTGCGTGTGTAACTGGCGCAGGCAGAGCGGCACAGCGAGCTGGGAGCGCTCCCACAGGCTTACGGCCTGTAAGCACCTCCCAGAAAGCAACAGGGTTGTGGAAGGAAGTGGCTGAAAGAGGAACTGCGCTGCTTTCTGCATTCTTCTACTTTGAGGCATCTCTGGCTGCAGCAGGGGCTTAACTTGACTTCAGGCACTTCTTTAAGTACATGGTTCATAAAGTACCAAGTATGGGAGTTTGCTCATGCTGGCATTGATCAGTAGGTCGTTAGTTGATCTGTGGTGCATTTGCTGTTAAATATAGGCATAAATAGCAAATTTAGTTATGTAGCGCTAAGCTTAAATTGAAATTGTCTATAAAATAATAGGGAAGTGGTAGATATGATTCTGCATATGTAGTAAAAGTCCAGAACATTTTTTTTTTCTAGTTTCAGTTTTGGCACTAGATTTTATCCTGGAGTTTTTAAATATTCTTCATCCTGTTCTTTTTCTATTAAGGTTAATGTTGAAGAAGGAAAATGCGGAAGTCGCCATTTGACAAGTTTTATAAATGAGAATTATTTGAAGCTCAGGAATAAGTGAAGCTGAAATTTGAAAAAAAAGAAAGTGAATGCATGCTAATTATCAGACCAGAAGTCCCACTTGTAGAATATTGAGCAATTTGTGTGAAGTGGGGAAGATGAAAGAAGTCAGAATTTGAAACGGAAGAATGAAGAAAAGGAATAAAAATGAAGTTAAGATAAGAAGTAATCTGGAATCTGAAAGCACTACGCTAAGTAATTACTAGTCTGTTTATGTGTCCCTGTATATTTTGCTAAACATGCATGCATTATCTGTTTAATAGCAAAAGTACATGCAGGGTAAAGAAGTGTCTACCAGGGAAGAACTTCTTAAAAATCTAGGCAGTTCTAATGCCAACTGCCCGGACACATAGATATGAATTTTTACCATTTATTTCACTGGAGCTTGTTTACAGACCGTAGGTAAACCAGAACTTGTGTACAAATTAGGCTTTCAATATCTGCGTGCAGGAATCCCGTTCTGCTTCCAGAAGCGGAAGTGCTCATGGGTCTGGCAAGTCGGGGAGGCACACCCCTGCAAGATCTCGATCTAAGGAGGATTCAAGGCGTTCCAGGTCAAAGTCTAGATCCAGGTCTGAATCCAGGTGAGTTCCTTTTTACCTCTTCCTCCTCTTGGCGAGTCAGATGTCTTTGGATTATTATGGATTACTGTGTCAGAGGTGAACTGAAGTGCACTGCAGCCCAGTTCTGTTACCAAGGGTCATTGGTGATGGTGCATACGCAAAGGGGCATGTGTGGTTTCAGAATTTGAAAGCCGAATGATCAAAAGATCCCTTTTTGAGAAGCATTCTGCTTTGTAGGCCTGTATCTCTGCTGGTCTGGTTTGTAGTTGGCCTGCCTCTGAAGTTTCTCTGCGAACAATGGCTAGCTTCTGAGCCTGACGCTCCAGGAGCTCTGGGTTTTATTTTCCTCTTCACTGGAAGAAACTGACGTGTCACCACATCTTGTGTGTTAGGTGACACTGTTCTTTTCTTCACTGGAAGCACTGATGTTTTAGAATAATTGCTGATTTGTTCTCTGAGAAAGAAGCAGATAAGTATAATAAAAAACAGAACTGACCTGTCTTAGCATTTAAACATGTTCTTATTGAACTTGAAATTGTCTGAAGAGCTCTAAAGACTGGGCAGCTTCCTAAGCTTCCAAAAAAGTTGTGGAGAAAGTAACTTTGTTATTTGTTCCAGAATTGAACACATGAAAATGCTTCTAGGACTGTGTTACCAGTCCTTTGACTTATCTGCTAAGCAGGCTGCAGGCAGTGACAGCATCCCCCTTGAAACCACTAACAGACTTCTTACTGAGACACAAAATATGCCCATGGTCCAAAAATAAGGCAGTAAACGTCAGGACTGCCCACTTGGCATTGGGCTTACCATGGGTGTTTTGCAGAGGTTACATAATTAAAAAGCAAGGATGAAGAGGCTACAAAGCCTGCAGAAGGGTGAATGGCATTATTTTCTGAAGAGTCTACAGAGTTCAGTGCCGAGTGCAGGATGAATGTATTGATGGTACCTTCAGTCATTTGTAAGCATTCAGAGGAGAAAAACAAACAAAAGCTTGGGTTTCAGTGGTAGCGTTTCCAGCTGAGCTGTTCACAATATGTTTTTGTGTGTAAGCTCTGAATTAGGTTTACCAGAGCCTCAGGGTCAGGGTGTGGGAGGGATAACATTTCTGGAAGACATCACACAGTCACCCCCAATGGAAAATGATGATGTATACTGTGCTTAGGCTGGATTGTAAAGTTAGAATGAACAATCTGAAAGACTTTAGTGGCAAGGTAAATACCTTCTCAAGAATTTTGACAGCAGAGGAACGAGGTTGTTTTTGCTGTGTATTTGTCAGACACAATTGTCAAATCATACACTTAACCTGTAGTGCCAGAACAGAAATGTTGTTGAACATTGAAAGTTGAAGGAATGAATACTTGGTGTTGCCAGTAGTGATGCGATTGTAGGATGGCTCAGGAGAGGTCCTGTCCAAACTTCTGTTTCAGACAGACTACTCTGGGTTTGGATGGTGTTCTTGGAACTTCATACAGTTGGGCTTTTAAAGGCTCTGTGGGTAGAGACCACACATGTTCCTTGAGGAACCTTTCAGAGTGGCAAGCAAGTCAAGACCCAGCCCAGCATGTTCTTCTGCACCATAGTAACCCCTTGGGCTTCCTTAGTCTTTGAAGCGCTGCTTTTCGCTTGCAGAATAACCTCAATGCCATGTAGGAATGCAGCCTCACATAGTTTGAAATGCTGCTAGAGGCAAACACAAGAACTGGGCCTTCCAAGTCTTGCTGCTGTGATACAGTTTTTAAAGTAACCATGCAAATATTTCCATTTGCAAGGAACCTTTCAAATTGTACCATGGCATCTGACTTCTTTTTGATGAACAACAGTAGGTGCTTGTGACTGCCACAGCTTCCTGAGCATTTAACAGCTGTCCTGAAAATACCTACAGCTGGAAATAACAAAAGGATCTTGTAAGCCTAAGATGGTCCGTTAGCAGAATTGTGAATTGTATGCAGAACCAGTATCCTCAAATCTTGATTTGAAGTGCCATCACTGTCATGAGCTCTGGCTCTCACCAGAGAGAGCATTGTGAAGTCCTTCATAGTGTGTGCTTGTTTCTGTTGCAAATATAATTTTGAGCCGCTAGCTTTATAAATGTGAACTTCTCTTAGGACCAAATCTGCGTCTTTGCATGTTTGTCCTTTGGGCTGTGGATGCTTTTGATTTGAAAAATCCAAAGCTGTTTTTCTTGAAGTTTTCATCAGCGAAACAACAGGTATTCTGCCCAGGCTTGTTGTCTTTGCCTGGTTCTTTGTAATGTCTAAGCAATCCTTGATGAAGGAACATGACTTTCAGCTGTGATGGTTTTGCAGCAGAGGAGAAAAATGGCAGTAGTGTTTAGCATTTAAGACAGCAGTATGACCAGTGCCTATTTAAAATAAGCCTTGTTCTCTCAGTGGTTTATCTAGCTTAAAAGGGTCTAGCTTTTGTTCATTGTAGTGGGTGCTTTCTGGAATGTGGAACATCGATTCTGTGTTTGTCTTCAGGCTTCCTATACCAGAGGCTGAGATGTCGCTGTGTGCACATGCTGAGTTTCTCATTCTATTACTTTATTGTCTTTTTATACAATCTTCCCTGCCTCCGGGAGGTTCCCTCTTCTGTTTCTTTCAGTATTTTGTTCTTATACCCCACCCACCTTCCCAATTACTTGTTCTCTGTGCATACCTAAGTGTTGTAATGGGACATGCTGAAGTCATTTCTTCTGGAAGTGTATGTATTCTTCAAGCTGGGGAAGGCAAGACCTGCTGGGCTCACTTCTGAACAGGTCAAAGACAGAGATGCTTCACTGGTGACAAAACCTGATAGTGGATGAAGCTGTTAAATGCTCAGGAGGGAGTAAAAACTGGCTTGGATCAAGAGCATCGTTTGTCCCAGGGCAGTGTTTGGGCTACTGTGTGACACCTAGTCCTGCAGCAGTGGCTTCTGGGCTCAGTCAGCTTCCACAAAAGGGGAAGGGCGTTCAGGCCCAAATAAGAGCATGAAGATGAGTAACTTATGGCTAAGCAACTTTGGATATTAAACTGTTCAGTGCACTACTTAGTCTTGCAGCCATTTTCTTTGTAGCTGCATGGAATGCAGGTCATTCAGTGACTGCAGACAGCACACCACACTTGGGTGTAGCTGCTCCAGTGCCTGCCTAGCTGTTCAGGCAGGGCTGTCTGCACTGGGAGAGCTGAGGGCTTAGTTGAAGGAATTGGAGTGTTCATTGTCCTCACGGAGCTGGTGCTGTCAGTAAACACTTCTAAGTAGAAGCAGGCTGAAATTTGTGAGCAGTTGCACCTCTGCCTAAATACACTTGAAAGGTGAACATGTAAACGTGTATGAACAGCTAATGTTAAATAACTGTTAAAACAGTAAAAGGTAAATAAGTGTACTACCACTTAACTTCTTCAGTCCTGTTAAGCTCTGTTTTGGGGGCGTGTTGCAGATTCCTGTGTTTGTCATTATGAACTCTTTAAAAGAAATATTTGTCTATCTGTGTCATTGAAGGCAGTACTATTCTGAGTGCTAGAGTGAACACAAGTGTACACCTCTCCAGTTGTGCATGTGACAGTCACCTTTGCTGTTAATTCCTGTTCCCTCTTTCTACTAAGTCTTTTGGAGAGAATTTTCAGCTATTTTATTTTTACTTAAATACTGCTGTAAGTGCTGTGAATGTTCTGGGCAAAGCAAGTTCAAAGCTTTTTGAGGAATTGAAAGCCAACCAAAATGTTGAAGCCCCTCTTTTTCAGTAATACGTTAAGACCGAGAGATCGGTCCTTGAGATTAATGACTCAATTGATCATAGTTTAATCACATGCCACCACAGGTTCTTAAAATATATTTGTTCAGACTTCTGCTTATGAATATCTGAGGTACTTTTGCAGGGTTCTGGAAGAAAAACACTGTCCCTCTTCTTTTTTCCTCAGATCTAGATCCCGGAGGAGTTCCCGCAGGCACTACACCAGGTCACGCTCTCGTTCCCGCTCTCACAGGAGGTCCAGAAGTAGGTCGTACAGTCGGGATTACCGGCGGCGGCACAGTCACAGCCATTCCCCCATGTCTACTCGCAGGCGCCACATTGGGAACAGGGTACGTGTGCTCTACATGCAGATGACTGCTGCGTATCTTCACATCAGTGCATTCGTTTGTCTTCCTTTTCCGTGGAATGCAACCTGCATAGGTGTGTTTGAAAGATGAGTGCTGGCAGTGCAGGCTGATGTTGGTGTGCCTGCTGTAGTAAACGAGCAGATGGATGCAGTGAGGGCAGAGGTAGGATTAGGAGGGAGAGGCATTTGTCTTCCCTAGATCTAGAAAGTCTGGAGAACTAAAACATTTAATTTAAAGCTGGCTTAGTGGTTCATTAAGTAAGAGCTTGTAAAGCAACTAGAAAGCTGTTGAATTTCGGGTGACTGAGAGCAGTGGGATTCCAGCTAATGGCTAAAATGTATGATGTGATCCATGCCTCTCTGTATCCACATTCAGCAGTCACCAGCATGTCTTTGGAGCAAAGACAGTATTTTTTTGTGTGTGCTGCCTCTATGGTTGGTACAGGGCTTCCAGAAATACAAAGTATTTCTATGAGAGAAGGATTTATGTCTGTAGGATTGATTAGAATAGAAGTGTCTACTTCAGTTTAACCCAGCTGTGGTCTCAGCAGTGTGTTTTTGTTGGAGCTCTGACAAATTCAAACTTGTGCAATTCCTGGTGTAGCAAACACAGGTGTTTATTCTGATGCCTCTCTCTTCCTTTAGGCAAATCCTGATCCAAATTGCTGTCTTGGTGTGTTTGGGTTGAGCTTGTACACCACAGAACGAGATCTGAGGGAAGTTTTCTCCAAGTATGGTCCAATTGCTGATGTTTCCATTGTGTATGATCAGCAGTCTCGACGTTCAAGGGGATTTGCATTTGTGTACTTTGAAAACGTTGAGGATGCTAAGGAGGTAAGTTGCTGTGGCATGGACTGTGTGGGCTGTTTGCTGTGTTTTTGGTTGCTGGGATGTATGTTTTATACCGGGATGTAGCCTGGGTAACTCACTGCTTGACCTTAAAATGTGACACAGGAACCTCTTGTGTTAATTGCTTTCACTAGATGAAATAAGCATAACGCAAGCTAATGCAACAGTATCTTCCCTGCATTCTCAGAGCCAAAAATGTACTTCAGACCTCATGATAAAATGTCAGTGTTTGCTCAAAAGAGGCATCCTTTGTATTAGAGGAAATAGTGCAAGGCTATGATTCTGGTTCTGTGTGGACTGACTTGTATAATTCACAGAAGCAAACATCAACCTACTGTAGTGTGAACTGTGCCAACAAGAAAAGGAAAATAGAAACACATGTGCTCTCCTCTCTTAATTAGGTGTGTTCTTCCAAAACTCCATATGTGATCTTCTGTTTAATGTTAAGAGTACCCCAGACTGGTATTTCAGTGTTCTCAAATGCTCAGGTGCTCTAGGGAAGCATTAACATGCATTCTGCTTGCTTCTAGTGCTTCAGTTGTAAAGGGGGGAGAAAATTTCACCTAACAGTAAAAGGCCAGACAGGCTTTGTATTGAATTGATGTCTCTGCTGAACAACAAATTACTGAATATATGCTTACAATTGCTACAGAATGATCAGGGAAAGGAGCTTGCTAAGTGTATAAGTCTGCCCTCAGACTTGCCCTGGATAGTGCTTCGAATAGGCTTATCTTGTGCATAAATTCCACTTTGTACCATCTGAGTGGCTTTTTTTTTTCCCCCTGAAATTTGGCATAAGACTTCTATGGTAAACTGAAGCTTTGAATGTCAGCTGTCCTACATGGCAGGAAAAACAAAAACTATTTCAGATATTTTGTTGAGTATTTGCTTATGATTCAGTTATTACTGTATTCAAGGTTAGGGCAGGGTTTGAGGAGTTCTTTTGGAGCAGTGGGGGCTTCTGTGCTGTGTTTGAAGTTCTGTGTTGGAGCAGCTAAGATGAAGATTCCTCATAGAAGCATTTTCAAAGGCTCTTCTTGATCATATCAGAAACAGTGAAACAAGTGGTAAATTATGTTCCTCACAGACACTTCACACAATATAAGTCATGTTTAAGTAATTACTGAAGCTTATAGCCACGTAGCCTAGGATGTCTTAGCTTTTAGGCTCAGATAAATGTGAGGCATAAGCGAAATTTAGAACTGCCTTAATTGAGATCTTTTAGGGCTTTTCTTAATATTCCAAGCAGTGGTTAGGAATTTGTGTAGGTAGTAAAGTTCATACCTCCAGCTAACTGTATTTTCTCTGTGCCTAGGCTAAGGAACGTGCCAATGGAATGGAGTTGGATGGAAGAAGAATCCGGGTAGACTTTTCCATAACAAAAAGACCTCACACACCTACCCCTGGAATCTACATGGGAAGACCCACTTAGTAAGTTACTACTGTGGCTTTTTTTTCCCCTGGAAGTGTAAGGGTCAGGATACATCGTATCCTGTATTTTAAAAAACAAAATAACAGCAGCAAAACAATTTGTCAGCGGCTGATTTGAGGTCAGTCTAGGTTACAGTAAGCAGAAACTTGTGTCCACTAGTTAAGCAGTCCAAATGTAAGTTGTCTGCACATTTAAGCCTGCAGTAAGAATTTTGGAGGATTTCTAAATTATTTCATGTTGTTTCTGAATGGTGGATGTTTCCCTGTGTGCTCTCAAACACCAGTGGCTTCGCAAGCTCTAGTTTTCCAAGTGTCCCTCAACAAATACTACTGTGCAGCTCTGCTGCAGTTTGCCCTATCCATAGTGTAAACATTTGACAAAGTTACCAGCAATGTGAGTTGTTTTCCCAAGTAATCTTTCAGTTGTTTTCCCAAGATTTTCTGCTTACAGTGCTGTTGGCTGTGTATTGGTGTTGTATTGAGGCTCTAAGTTTATCTTTTTTAATGGAGAAATTCTTCCAAAAGCTTCCTGGGAGTTAGAAGTGAATGAGGAGTTGGTGCAGGCACATAGAATTCCTTGTGTGCCTGCCTTAAAACGTTGAGAGGTTTCAGAACAAAGAGGAAAGTAGCTGCTTTAAAGATGCAGATTTTAAACAGCACTGTTACGTAGTTCTGTTTCCATCTACAGCACTGGGAAGCACTCACACCGTCACTTCAACTGTGAGAATGGGGGCCAGTGACTTAAGTCAGTTAAAATGACACATGCTTGACTGACTGCATTGCAAACAGAATTGATTGATTCGTTATTAAGTGAAATTCTCTGTTGTCACTTGCAGTGGCAGCTCCCGGCGGCGGGATTACTATGACAGGGGATATGACAGAGGGTACGACGATCGTGACTATTACAGCAGGTCATACAGGTGAGGCAACGGCTGTAGTGCTGAGCTGCTTCACCTCCATTCTGCCAGTGTGTGCCACGATATTTCTGTGCTCATTCTAATGGTGGGATCTCGGTACAAAAATGGCTGGTCACTACAAATGAGGTTGTTCAGATATGAGAAATGCTTCGTGCTGTTTAACTTGAGCGTGGTTTATTCTGCATTGCTTTTTTTTAATTTATGGAAAACAAAGTACTGTTCTCTGCACTCACTTTTTTTAAAATGCTGTTTTTTTCCTTTTCCATCATTAAAATGATGGGAATACAGGTGCTGATCTGATACTTGAGTTTGCATTTTAATGCCAAATTTAAATTAGTTTTTGAATGTAATAGACAATGGGTAGGATGCTTCAATACTCGCCATTATCCCCTATGAACAATTATGACATCTCAAATGTTGCCAAAGCAAAGAATCAGATCTTACAGGATTGCTTGTTCTGTACTGGAAGTTTGTTTGGCAAGGCTTTTTTAGCATACTCTTATCAGCTCAGATGAAGATGTTCTACTGCGGGCACTTGGGCTTCTTATTTCTGTCTGCAGTCTTGGGTTTTCAATAGTACAGTGGTTAACTTCCCTGATAGTGCTGAATTTCCAGGTGGCAACATAGATTGCTGGGGGGCTAGTAAAGTTGATAGAAAATCTGTTGAAAACTTGGTTGGCACTTAATTGGTTTTGGTGACACAGCTGGCTTTATATTCTGTGTTCTCTATTACGGAACACAGGAGGAGTTGTGTCATGTGAAATTCCTAGAATTTGACTCAAACACGTTAAATTGGACACGAAGATGACACTTCATTTTTTTATCTAATTGCCCAATGTACCTTTGGTTGCAGAATCATAGAGCCGTTCCGAGTTGTTTGCTGTGCTTTAATGCATTAGCACTGGGTACATCTATGACGGTTGCTTGATGACAATGTTTGGAGAAGCACGAGTTTGAATTACGTTCTCTTATAGCTCACAGACAATGAACAATCTAAATCCTTGCAGTGTGCTCTTCTGGATGTAGAAGAAAATGTTCTGTGTTTACATTTGTATGGTCCTGAGGACATTCGTATGTCACTGAGGACAGCCGTCTCCTCTTTCCTCTCCTACTGCTTGCAAACACTTGTTTTTCCCAGCCTGTCGTTGTGGATTTGGTCTGTTTCTCTCTTCCCTGCCTAGCTGTGCTTCTGCACTGCAGGGGCCGGGGGGAGGATCAAGGTGCCTCTGCATCATGACAGTGAATGCTGGAGACATGAGTGCTTTGCTCATAGTTCTGGGAAAGAGTATTTTCTGCCTTTAACAATCCATTTCCGTGCTACGTCAGTGGCTTTGAACATCCTGGAGAAATGCATGCCTGTTATCAAGGTTAAGCTGCTACAAGGACAAGATGTATTGGTTTTCATCTTGCCAGCAATTGTACATAAGCTTCCACATGAAGTAGATGAGACCCAAAAGTAGCTCTTTGACCAAGCTTTCTGCACAAGGTACAAAAAATTGACAATTATCCTCATCTTGCTTAATGTCCTGAAGATAATGAAATGAAAGCTAGCAGGCAAAACAACTGAAGCAGCTCCCAGAAATGTTGGGGAACAGAAGTCTGCTTCTCCCATTCTGTTAATTCTTCCTCCTGGGGAGGATTGTGATAAACTTACAAAAATGGCAAAAGCATACAGAGACCAGCAAAAAACAGGGCTATAGAATGTTTGATAATAGTTCTATATTGTCAGTTTCTATTCTTGAACCTGCTTGTGGTACAGATCTCCTTTTACAAAGGATTTATCAAGGTTTTCTGGCTGTCTTTTTTTTTTTTTTTTTTTTTTTTCCTTTAGATTCCTCACTTCAGATTATGGTATAACATCTTTACTTCTTGTGGTTCCTGATGGTGAACTGTGGCTCAGATCTTTTTGTAAAACATTATCAGAAGTTTGAATTTTTTCCCTTCCGAGAGCATACTGCTGAGAATAGATGCACAGACTGAGATTGACTGTGTACAAAGAAGAGTATGTGAATTAGGGGAGGAAAAGCAGGCCAGCAAGAAGTGAACTGCTTCAGTTGGTGCTGGTTTTAGTGCTAGCAGAATTCATAGCCACGCTTTGGTTCAGCTCTTGCAGGCAGTTGTGCTCCTGGCGATGTTCTGACCTTCCTGTGTGCTCTCCCATTCTGTGTCTGTCATGTGATATTTAGGGCTTTGGGGTGGAAATACTCAGAGTATTGACAGTTCTGCAAGAGTGATTTCCGTTCCCTAAAACAACAAATCTTTGTGAAGCTCACTGCAGAACCTTTCTAATATCTTCTCAGATACTGATATAGCAGGTAAAGCAGATACAAAAAGATTGAAAGTAAGCCACAGATGTTTGCACGTGTCTGCTTTACAAATACCATGGTCTTTTCTAGTTAAATGCTTAGTAATTATCCTGCAGGTATTGCTTGTTTGAAGGAGAGAGCAGAGTAGTGTTGCATAAGCTGTGGGTTCTTCCTTGAATAAGGGAAATAGGGTATATAAATTCTAAATCCTGAGTTGCAAGTGTTACACAGTAGTGCTTAACCCTAGAAAGTCAATGAGCAATAATTACTTTGTTTTCTTCCTTATTTGCTTTCTGTGCAGTGAAACCTGAAGGGAAATACAATGCAGGATGGAGTTGTCATGCTAAAGTTTTTCTCATGTGGCTGTGGAATGCTCGGCCTGCAAAATAATGCACACTGCCTAATCTTCCAAATGGAGAAACTTTGCTTTGGGGGGAAAAAGTGAAATAGGAGACCTGTTGGTTAGAAATGTAGTGGATTTTCTTGACTGTCGTATGATTGCTGCCTTTTTGAGCTGTGATAGTCACACCTGCTCCATAATCCAAACTTGATTCAGTAATGCTTTGCTATATCTGAATCTGTGGAAGTAGCAGAATTCAGTAGTAGTATTCAGCCACTGAATATTGTTGAAGTATTATAATCTGTTGCTTCAGTTCCAGGTGACTTCTGTACAAGAAGTTGTTCTGGAGATGCCGTGTTTAAGCGTGATGAAGTGTTAAGGGTGTCTGCCTCAGCCGTGGTGTCACCTTGGTCATCTTTCCTTAGCAATCTGATTTCAAGGCTTAACAAATAAATAATATTGCATGCTTTGAATGGATAAGCATCCGAGAATGGGAATGCTTTTAAAAGCAGAGGCTTCATACTGCTCTGAAATCAATGCTTGTTGAAGAGTATGATGTAAAGCACAGTATTGGCCAGCGGAGTGGAAGACCTCTGCAGCTGCACCTTGCCACTTTCAGTATTTGGTGTTCAGCTAACACCTGGGAATCAAAAATGAAGGTAGTAGGGAAGTAACAAAGTATTTATCTAGTTAAGCTACCAAATGTTTTCTTCTCTTCACTTTCTCATATGATTGAGCGTTTTTTTTGCTTGCATGGTGAGCTTCTTTGTTAAATTTTCAAAACTGTTCTGCTTCTGTCTTCACAGAGGAGGAGGTGGAGGAGGAGGAGGAGGATGGAGAGCTGTTCAAGACAGAGATCAGTTTTACAGGTATGCCAGGAAAGCTTTTGGTGTCTGGTAAAAAATGGAAACGTTCTTCTGCGTGGCATCTTTGGGACGTTTGAATCGAGTTTGAGGATATCTTCAAATGCAGTAAGAGAACCTGGGCAGCTGTTGAATGCTTGAGAATCTTGGATGAGCAGTGGAATTTATTTCAAAGGCTTCCTCATTATGTGAAGGGGTGAGGTTAGTAGGGGGGCAGGTTAGTGCAGCTTTACACAAGAAAAACTTGTGATCTGTGCCAAGAAGTTAATGTCCTGAATAGTTTTTGTGAATGACTATTAAAGGGATTGGAGAAACTAGGTAAGGAACTGAGAAACTTGTGGTTGGATTGAAAAGGTATCCCAGAATTCTTCATCCAGACAAGTATTTCAAACTCAAAGTGTGATTGGGCTTTTGATTTGGGTGTTTGGGATGCTTTTGGCTTGAAACAGAAAACTCACGTGTAAAATGTGAATGTGAATTTTCCTAGTGAATGTAGGAGAGCTTATTTCCTTTATTAGTCCATTGTAATATCACTCTGGCCCTTTATTCACAAAAATACTATTGAGTTTTATTAAAGGTTTGCCTTTTCTCCAGTAGAAGCATTGATCAGGTCTTCGTACTCTCGTTAGCTTTCCTCAGTGCGCTATTGATTGAGATAACAGTATCTACATAGAGCTGCTGCCGCTCATCACCACGGGGTTTAACAGAGGGGCTGTTTCTGTGGCCTTGTTTTGCAGGAGGAGATCACCATCCCCATATTACAGCCGAGGGGGCTACAGATCTCGATCCAGATCTCGGTCCTATTCACCTCGTAAGTAATTCTACAGTTCTCGTGTCAAAAGCTCGTTTCCACTTTGCCTCAACTTCTTCCTTTGAGCTTTCCCATCCCTAATGGCTTTATGTGGTTGTATTTATGTTGTTATGAATCACAGTTCCCTTTAAAGTTACATTGAGCAAGTGGCAACCTTGAGGGTAGAGCAAATATTTAGTTTGCAACAAAATAAACTAGGTAATGCTGCTTTTTTTTTTTTTTCTTGCTTGGTAGTGCTTCTTTCTTGGGAACTCAGATTGGGCAGCAGTTTGTAGCATGTTGAGAGTTTGGTGAAGTGTAGAACAGCAAAGCTGAGCTGACAGGTTTGGATACTGGGACTAAATTTGCTGATGCAACATGGAAAAGAGGAGGTTAACTTAAGCCAGCATCTAAATGGTGCTTTTGTCAAAGCAGCTTATTTGCATGACAGATAAAGCTGTATTTTGGCAGAAAGTTAAAGATGCAATAGCATTCCTAGCATATTCCCCTCGTAATGGATACACTTAGAATGAATGTGCTGTGTTCTCAGCATTCTCATATTTACCATCTGTGTCCAAAGGAAGACAGGTGGGACTGTGCTTTTACTGATACTGACTTTGGGGTGGGAATACTCAGAGTATTGACAGTTCCAGCAAGAGTGATTTCCGTTCCCTGAAATAACAAATGTTTGTGAAGCTCGCTGCAGAACCTTTCTAGTGTCTTGTAAAAAGTATCTCTGATATGACTGTGCTTTTACTGATACATGGGGAAACTGGCTTCAGCCCCAGTTACAGTGCACAGACCTGCTGTGTGCTGAAATGTCAGCCCTGCGTGTGGCTGACATGATTGGGCTTACAGAACAGTGCTGATGTTAAGCGTTGACAGGCAGATCATTGGGCACTTAGGAAATTTGATGCAGACTGGAGGTGTGCAAGTGAAATCAGAACTTTGAAGATCTGCTAGTGTTTGGAAGTCTAATCCTGTGTATTTTTTTTCTTTCAGGTCGCTATTAAAGCATGACATGTAGAGGAATTTCTAGCTACAGCCTTTGAGTTGAAATTGCGAGTTTGTGGACAATATTTTTATTGTCTCTTCTGTTTAAACAAGTGAACAGTGCCTAGTGAATAGGTGACTTTTACACCTTTTATGAAGAATACTTCTGTGATGCTGTTTCATTCTGCATATTTGTGTAGTTTGGTGCTTTGTTCCAAGTTGTGTTTTGAAAGGAGTATGTTTTGCATGTATTTTTTTAGTCTCAATTTTGACTCCTGAAAGGTTTCTATTGTAAAAACAAACTGTTCAGTTAGTTTTTTTCTACTGATTCCAAGGTATTCTAAAGATCAAAACCTGTGTAAAGTGCTTTCAAAAAGTGAAAAAATAAAATAAAAAAGTTTGATTTTTTTTTTTCCCTGTGCTTTTGACAAGTATAAGTTATGGATTGAAAAGAGACTCCCACACGTACACGATATTCCATAACCTATGACACAAAGTTCATTAGTGAAGTTCACACTAAGATTGTGTTGTTGGGTAATTGTTTTCTAATTGTGATACCTTCAGGTATGTAAATCCAGTGCGTAGAGATGTCCATGTGTAACGTGCACAGTAGCAGGAGGAAGGAACAGCACTCAGTGATGGTGTACACATGGAGCAGCACAACTTAGCAACGTACGGTAATGCTGCTGAGCTTTGGGTGGGGGGGGTGAGCTGCTAGCAGATGCTTTATCCCACGTAAGATGTAATCCTCTAAGGAGAGCTCAAAAGGGAGAGAGGGTTTCCTGGGAAGTAAATAACCACGCGCTTACGAAAGGCAATGTAGGAACGCACAGACTGTGTTGATTTTTTTTTTTCCTTTTGAAAGTCCATCTTTACCTGCATATGTGGGTAAAATGATGGAGGCGGTATGACTCAGTGCTTTCCTTTCCATTTTCTACTCAAAACAGTCAGAAGTGCCATTTTTGCCTTCTGGGATTCATGAATATCATACACATAGAGGGAGATTACTTGCAAGATTTGGAAACAATGTGGAACCTACATCTAACTAGAGCAGCCCCCAGCCCAGTAGCATAGGTGCCTGTATCTTGTAGTAGGCCTGGAATAAGTGCAGTTTAGTGCTAGCAAGTCAGAGGTTTCTGTGGAGTTTCTTCCATGAGGTTGCACCAGAGGGAAAGGATCGATGATTGGAAACTTGTTAGTGCATTCTTAGAAAATACACATCATGGTTGTATGATCTGCTGTGCTGGCTGTCAGCAATAGAGTGCCACCAAGGCCATCACCAGTTGGGATTTGAGTGGTAAGGCATTGGTGTGAGCTTGCTTCCATCCCCTTTCCAAACGCTTTAATTTAGCAAGTGCTTACGTACCCATGTAGAATCTGAGCTACACCCCAGTTCTTTTCAGGGACAGTCATTTGTCCCTGAATCTGTTAGATTTTTAGAAGACTGGCCACATACCATCTTACTTGCTTTTCCCTTTTGCTCTCTGAAGCAAACTTCAGCACATTCCGTGCCACTGCGTGAGGGAGAGATGGTATTCTAGGGCCTGAAGAAATGAGCCCTACCTGTGATGTGTTTGCAGAGGTGAGGAATGCTGACATCAGTGTGCCAAACATCTCACAAAGGGAAGTTTCTACAGCTACTGAGGTATTCTGTTCTTTATTTCAGTTTTTATTGTATCTATAAGAATTATCAACAAGTTTTCAGCACTGATTATTTTTAATTTTTAGTAACGATCTCCCCAACCCAGCCTACATCTCTATTCAAACCTGTAGCAGCATTCCATGCTGGAAGATGGCGTGCAGCCATTTACCCATTGCAGCTTGAATCCCTGTGCATTGTTCCTGATCAGTGCAATCTCTAGGGTTGTGGTTAAGGACACAAGAATGGGCTTTTCACCTCAAGGTGGAGTTGCTGCGTGGTGTGACTTTTTTGCTTTGCGGAGCAGGGAATCTGTTTGTTCTTTGGACCACGTTTTATTAGTCACTATCTTGTACATCCTTTGACTCATGGAACTGGGATTGATGAATGCAGTCAGGAATAGGTGTTCTCTGGTAAGCTTTTTCATGGTTTAGTAAAATGAGGATTGCACTATCTGCAGTGTGCTTCTTGGCAGCTGAATTTGTCTGATGGCCTGTTGCTGCCAGAAGGGCATCTTCCCACTCCTACCCCACACTCTTACACCTGGTGGTTCTCAGAAGTCCTAAATCCATGCTAGTAGGGTCAAGATACACCTGCACTGCTATCAGAAGAGCCGCTTATCTGGGTGTTTCCTGCTGCTGAATCACATGAGCTGCTTGTCAAGCCCAGAAACAGCCCCTGGTGAGCTGCTCCCCAGTGTGTGCAATGCTGCCCTGTTGGGCAGGAGTGACAGATTGCTGTGGTATGTGATGCACTTCTGAAACACGCCTGAATCACTGCGGGATGTCAGCATGCTCTGCCAGCATTGGGCAGAGAAATTGACCAAGCAGGGAGAAGCCTATCCTGAACTTCTGCAGAAGCTGGATTGTGGCAGTGCATTTGTGCACCAGGGACTGCAGGAAAGGATGGAAAGGCTGCATGGGATGATAGCCCTGACCTCCACCATAGTGGGGGCTGCGAAATGCAGACTCTTCTCTGTGCAGTCTGCTGAGAAGAAGCCTTCAAGCCCTGCTCGGGACGTGCTGCTAGTGACATTTTAGTCAGACTGCTGTAGCACAATCAAAGCAACATCTGTTGGGTGGATGCAAAGTGTCCTGCATTGACCTTCTTTCCTGCAGACACTGCAGCAAACAAAGTCTTAAGTGCGTGGAAAACAAAACAATGTGAAGGTTACGGGAAAAGCTGATAGGTAGCTGTGATTATGTGGACCAAGGTCTGCACTGGGGGTGGATGGAAGAGCTGCAGAGCCAAGGTGAGCTCAGCTGGGTGAGGAGCTGTCAGGATTTGGGGTTCTAAGGAAACCAGGTGATGTTTGTAACCCTGTGAAGATGAGGCAGGGTCACAGTATGGTTCCAGGTGGAAGGAGCTTTCCGAGATTCAACCCTCTGCTGTGAGCAGGGGTATCAGTGCTAAGGGGAGTTGCAATATTGCTCTCCTTGGGTGTGAGGAGGGGCTCGGATCCCTGTGCTGGCCTGGCTGTTCAAGCCACACCTCCACACACTGGGTGTTACATCACAGCTCCCTAATTTGGCTTTGGGTAATTCTGTCGTTTGTGTATTGGTTCCAGTAACTCCAGCATAAAAACTGGAGGTCTGTGTGGCTGTGCATCTTTGGGACATGGCTTTTGCTTCAGAGACTTGGTCCTCAATGCTCATACCTTTAAGGTCACGTTAGGACAGCCACTGAAACCCTTTGGCCCGTTGTGAAAGAACTGTTAGTTCATCCCTACTGAATCTCTGCTATGTCTTGGTCTGCGCAGCCCTGGAGAAGATGTAATTCCTGGAGACCCCCATGGTCCACCTCTAGGATTTCTCCCTGCTGTTTTGTTACAGCCAGGGAAGCAACTTGGTAAATCTTCACTCGTGTCCTTGCAAACTGTGGGTGAAATTATTACATGTATTTTCCAACCAAATTGTTCACTATCTTCTCAAAACAGGGCTAATAACACTCTTCATGCTGTAGTGCTTGGTGCTGGTGACTGCAGCTCTTCCCCCTCCCCCTTTCCACAGTAGCTGCTTGTTTCCTTGCTAGGAGATTTCTAAAAGCCCAAAGGATGGTTTCAGGGAAGTTCACTGATGTGATCCGAGAGTTTGCAGACTGCTCCCTTTGCAGCAGAGTGCCAACATTACCATCACCATCCATCCATCCTCATCCTTGGCACTGTGTAACTCGACTAGGAGTGGATATACAGAGATTTGGGAAAAGGTGGTGTTTGCATCACGGTTCCTGAAAATCCATCCCTTGTTAGGAGCTCTGGCAGGACCAGCAACGATTTATTCTGTGAAACTGATGCTGTGTTTCTCAGACTCTCTGTGGCTGTGCTGGATTTGCTCTACCTTGAGCCTGTGGGTCCTTGACACATGTCTCGAGCTCTTTCTGGGAATAAATACCTGTAAGACCTGATGTACTTTTGTGGCTTCTTGAGCAGGCTGCAGCTCCCTGCAGCGTATTGTGGCACCCGCAGTCACTGCTGCTGCTTGACCAGAAAGAGAAAATAAGTCAGTGTGCAAAGGAACCGAGTTGGTTTGGGGGATGCAAGGGTTATTTGGGGGCTATTTGAAGCCTTTTGTTTGGTCCTGCTCCTCTCGAAGATGTTTGTCTGCCCGCTCCCAGCATCTCCAGCCAAGGAATGTCCCCAGCTCCTCCTCTCCTGTATCCGAACAACTACGAGCTCCCTTCTCCCCCAGATTTTCCCTGGTTTTTCAAAGCAGCCCTTCACACACAACACGAGCCTGCTATCTTCTCCTCCTCCAGACTAAACAATCCCTCCTTCGACCTTCCCTTGCTCTCACCTTTTTTTTCCTCCTTTTTACCTCTCTGCTGCCTCCCGGACACATTATGCAACCGAGAGCCACGATCTCATTGCATCCCCACCTGCACTGCTCAGAACAAAACCTGGGCCCCACACCTCCTCGTAAGGTCCATCACAACACTGGGAAGGCATCAGGAGGAAGGCAGCGAGCTCCTTCTGCAAAGCCCAACATCGTGGGCAGAGGGATGAGCTCGTGTGGGACCTCTGCGTGAAGTGCTTGGGCAGGACGAGCTGAATATAGGCACGCGGCATCGTCGTTTTTCAGTTCATTGAAGGCACGAAGCCGGCAGCTGCCACGTGCCCACAGGATGGGAAGCACCAGCTCCTACCACCCTCCCTCCCCACGAGGCTCCTCGTAGCCCTGCGAGCACCCCCAAAAACGCTGCTCCCGATGCTGAGCCCGGCAGGAGCTGCGCCGGGAGCGAAGAAGAAGAAATCGGAGGAGAAAGGATTCTTCTGGCTTTGCATCATCGCAGTCTGACCACATCTATTTTTGCTGTACGCATGGCATCAAGCACCCGTCACCGCTATTCCTACCATCGCGCCGCCGCATGACACGGCCACAAGCAGGGCAGGGGCTTTGCTCTCCTCGGCCCTGCTGCACACCCAGGGAATCCGCTCACCGGCCACTGGCAGAGGACAGCTGGCAGCAGGCACGGCGCTGCCCTCCAAGGACACTTGTTCCCTCCCGCCATGCTAGGCTCCACCGCCTTTATTTAGGCTCCACTCACAGCCGCTTTCATAGAGATACGGCCTTGTGGTCGCAGGAGCAGTGGGAGCTCGCTGAGCACAAGGCAGCAGTACCTGCTGGTTCCTCAGGGTGCCCACGGCCTCGGGCTGGGGACAGGCACTGCTTGTTGCAGGGGTGGCCGGCCTGGGGGCTTTGCCAGCAGCCAGCGGGGATGTGCTGGGCTGCTGGAGCCCCTTGGCCAGAGATGTGCATTGGCAGCAGTATCCACAGCTTCCTTGGGTGTCCTTCCTTTCTTTACTTCCTCCCTTTCATTTATTTCTTTTCTATTCCTTTTACCCCTTTTCATTTGTTCCGTTCTTCTTTTTTCCCCATTCTTTTCGTTTTTTTTCCCTTTTCATCATTCTTTTTTTCCTTTTCTTGTATGTTTTTTACCTTTCCCTTCACTTTTCTTTAATTTCCCTTTTCCTTGTTATTTACCTTTTTCCTTTTCCTTCTTTTCATTTTCTTTTTTCCTTTTAGATTCATTTTTTCCATCCCTTTTTCTGTCCCCTTTCCTTTTTTCTTTCCCTTTTCAACCTCCCTTCCTTCCTTCTCCTTCCTTTGTATTTTCCCTTTTCCTCTTCCCTCCCTTTTCCTTTCTTTCCACTCCCTTCCCTTTTCAATTTGGCTTTTTCCTTTTTCCTTTCCTTTTCCATCTGTTTTCTTTTTTAACCTTTTTTTCTTTTCCTTCCCTTTCCCTTTTTTCATCTCCCTTTTCTTTCCTCCTTCCGACTTTCAATTTCCCTTTTCCTTCTTCCATCCCTTCTCCCTTTCCTTTCCCTCTTTTCATTTCTTATACGTTTTCCCCTTTTCCTCTTTCCCTTCCCTCTTCCTTTCTTTCTTTTCCCCTTTTCAATATATCTTTCCCTTCTTTCTTTTTACCTTTTCATTTTTCGTTCTATTCTTTTTTCCACCTTTCCCTTTTCCTTTCCTTTTCTTTTATTCTGCCACTTTTTCCCCCTTTTCTCCTCACTTCCCATTTTTCTGTCCCTCTTCCTTTTTTCTTTCCCTTTTCAATTTATTTTCCTTCCCTCTTTATTTTTCCCTCTTCACTTTCACCTTTTCCTTTCCCTTTTTTCCCTCTCCTTCCCTTTTCCTTTTTGTCGTCCCTTTCCCTTTATTTCTTCCTGATTTTTCTTTTCCTATTTTTCCCCTTTCCTCCCTTTTTTCTCCCTCTTTCACCTTTCTTCCCCCTCCCTCTCCTTCCACTTTCTTCCCTCTCTCCCACCTCCCCACTTTCCCTCCATCTCCCCCGCTCCCATCCTCGCACTCACCCCCTGCCCGCTCCCTCCCCGAGGCGGGGACGGCACAGCCCATCCCCGCCGGGGGGGCCGCGGCTCCACGTGCGGCGGTGGGCCGGGGGGCGGCGGGGCAGCGCCGGGGGTTCGGCGCGCTGCTGGGGAGGCGGCTCGGGCCGGGCTCGGCTCGGCGCGGCTCGGCGCGGCTCCGCCCGCTGCCCGGCGGCGGGGCGCTGTTGCAGGGCTGCCGCGGGCTCGGCCGGGCGGGTGGCGCAGCGCCGTGCCGTGCCCGACGCTCATCTCCGGCCGCCGGGGCGGGAGGAGCCGCGGGGCTCCCCATGAAGCGCCGGAGGATGAACAAGCTCTACATCGGTAACCTCAGCCCCGCCGCCACCGCCGACGACCTCCGGCAGCTCTTCGGCGACAGGAAGCTGCCCCTGGCCGGCCAGGTCCTGCTCAAGTCCGGCTACGCCTTCGTGGATTACCCGGACCAGAACTGGGCCATCCGCGCCATCGAGACCCTCTCGGGTGAGCGGCCCCGCGCGGCCCCCCCCGCGCCCCCCGTTCCCCGTTAGAGCTCCGGGTCCCCCCCCGGGCCGCCCCTCTCTTTCCCGCTCCCCCCCTCCCGGTTTCTCCGGCCCCTACGAATTTTTCGCTGATTTTTTTCTCCGATTTTATTGAGGGGCGACCGAACGGCGGAGCCCGGAGCCGGCCGCCCCCCCGGCACCCCCCCGGCCCCGGGCACCATTTTACGAGGTGCGCTGCCCCAACTCGCCGGGGGCGCGGAGCGGGAGGCGGCCGAAGGGGCGGCAGGGGGGGGCGGCGCGGCGCGGCGGCCGCGGGCGGAGGAGGGGGGGAAGCAGCGCCGCGGGGCCGCGTTCTGCGGAGTGGGGGTGATGAAGTGGGGATGGGGGCTATGCAGCGGGGGGTGCCCAGGGAAAGGCTTCGCCTGGGGGCGGCCCGGGGAGTGGGGGGGGGGGGGGGTTGGCGAGGTGCTGAGCGCGTTTTCCCCGCAGGTAAAGCGGAGCTGCACGGCAAAGTGCTGGAGGTGGATTACTCCGTGCCCAAAAAGCTCAGGTGAGCGGGGAGCTGCGGGGAGAGGGGGCACGGGGCCGTGCATCTGCACACACGCGCACACGCGTGGGGGGGAGGGGGGGGGCGCGGGAGCGGCGCCCGCTTTTACTTTCGCTCCGCGAAGCGCCGCGCGGGGAGGAGAGAGCGGTGGGGGGGGTCGGGCAGCAGCAGCAGCACGGGCGCGGGGAGGGGGTGTCCCCGTCACTCTCCCCACGTTCCACCCGCGAGGAACACCTCTCCTGCCCCGGGTGGGCCGCAGCGCTCCGTTTCCCAACGAGCTCGGAGCGAGCGCCGTGTGTCCCGGAGCGCGGCGCGGCCGGGGGCAGCGCGGCATCGCGGTTCCGACCCACGTTTTCCCCACCCGACGTGTGAAGCGGCGGCTGCGGGCTGAGCCTCGCTTGTGCCTGCGTGGTTTATGCCTTGCGTTCGGGGGCAGCGACGCTCCGGGGGCGAGCCGCAGCGACGGGTGCTCGCTGCCGCATCCCCACCTCGTTATAGCTCGATTCGTGGTTTGCGAGTTGAAAATCGGTGATTGCGCCGTCGGGATGGGTTTGTGTGCGTCTGTGTTGAGTGTCGGCGGGTTAAATAATGTGTTACGAAAGTTTTTTTGTTTTTCATTCTGGGGGAGTTTTTGGGAACGCGGGTTGCCGTTTGGTTGCAGCAGGGAAAGGGAGCTCTGCTTAGGGGCGCCGGGGGGGTGCGCTGTTGGTGTGCCCCTAAGGACGGGCTGAGCATCCCGGTGGTGGGGGCAGATGGGAAATAACAGTAATATAGCGACAGCCATAAGAATCATGATATTAATAGTAGTAACAGCAATGATGATAACGTTGGCAGTAGTGGAACACCTGAAGCCCAGCCTGGGCACCACAGCACAGCTCATGTCCCAGTGCTCCGGCTGGGGGAACAGCCCCACTGCAGCTCCCACTTCTTGGGGGGAAGCTGGGGGAGCCTTTTCTGCCTCCACCAACACAGAATCGTTTTCAAAGGGTTCTTTCAGGAAAGAATCGATTCCAAACGAGTTTGTGGCTTCCAGCAGGAATTACTCCTCCGGCTGTGAAACCCCAGAGGCTGTGGGGGCTCCGTGCTGGGCACCCCTGAGTGCCCTCGATCTTTCATTCCATTTTATTTTGCTTTATTTTTCCATCCTTTCTGTGCTGCAGCACCTTCTGGAGGGTGGATTATTTTTCCCACTGGTGCAGGACACAACTCGGGCTTCATGCCCCCGGCCCCGTATTGCCACTGTCACAGCTTGGCAGTGGCTGCAGTGCTCCTTTGGGGCAGAGCTTTGCGGGCAGAGCCTCGAGCAGCACTACACACGTGCTGAGAGCAGGCCAGTGTGCTACCAGCCATAAAACCAGGGCAGAAAAAAATGGATTTTTGGTTCATTTGGACACGAATAGCTTTGCTCCGGGTTCAAAATGGAATTCAGAGCAAATCAGAGGGAGGTGATGCTGCAGGGGGGCTCACACACTGACCCTGGTGTGTTGCTTTCATGTGATATTCCGTGTTTTTGGTGGTGCAGGACTTAGACTGCAGAGCCCCGTGTTGTGCCGGTGGGTTCTGCTCCCAGTGCCACTGTCCCTCCCCAGGGTACAGCGTGTGGCCATGGCCACCTCTGGGGTTGGGGTTGGGAAAAAATGCCGTGGAGGAAGGGGATAACATGGAGGGTGTGTTTGTTTTCTTTTTCCTTCTCCCCCCTTCATCCCCCCCCCTTAATCTGGAAAAACCTTGGCAGATGGACACCGCAGCGCTCAGCCCTGCGCTTATGCGTCCCCACGGCTGTGCTGTCACGTGTGTGGGGGGACCTTAATGCCTTCAGAGCATCAGGAGCAGCCCTGGGTGCCGTGCTGGTAGATGTGGGGCAGTGCAGAGATGCTCCTCCCCATGCAAACCCCATATCCAAATGGGAGACCCCGAGCAGGGGGGGGGAACCAGCAGAGCTCGGTATTTGGGGGCAGTGCAGGTGGGTGTCTCCCTGACTGCCTGTGGCTTTAGCTCTTGATGCCTGCACTTGGTTGGTTGTTTTTTATTTCTCCTCATGTGTTTGTGATTTGTGTGAGCAAAGCCGTGGGAAACAAGCAGGCTTTGCTCGTGTGCCCATGCAAAGGATTTACCCATTCCCCCAAGCTGAGGGTAGCTTGCTGCCGTGGGGCTGGCAGTGCTGGTCAGGTGCTTGTCTGTAAACCATCATTAGTGATCATAGAGTGATGATCATGATGATGGGTGTTACTCTATTTGATTCCTCCCAGCCTGCTGCAGAGCAGGAGGGATGCAGGTGTACTCATCGTGGGGTCTGCTTTTGGAGTTTGAGGGGGCTTAAATTAGCCTGAGGTGCTCCCAGAGATGGGAATTAATAAAAATAATGATGACCATTCATTAATTAACCCTCAGATCTGTATCGTGATCCAGCATTGCTTCAAGCAGGGGTCTGAAGTACAAACTCTCAGTGGGAGTAATAGTAGGATGGGATGGGGTGTAACTTACCGTAGGGATCCTGTTTCAGCAGGGGGTTGCACTGTATGTTCTCCAAAGATCCCTTCCAACCTCTACAAGTCTGTGATTCTGTGGGTGGGATGAATGAGGATGAGGTGTGATGGGGTGGGTGGATGCTGTGGGAAAGGATGAGTGCAGTGGGATGGGATGCAGAAGGATGGGTGGTTTGAGACAGGATGGGTGGGGTGAGATGGAACGTGGGGTAAAATGGGATGGGTGGGATGCTGTGGGACAAGATGAGTGTGATGAGATGAGGTAGAGTGGGATGGGAGTAGGGATGGGTGGGTTGGGAAGGATAGGATGGGTGGGATGCAGTAAAGTTGATGGAATGGGATAGGATGGGATGTGGGATAGGATGAAGAGGATAGGATGGGGTAGGATGAATCTTTTTCCTCGCCATGCAGGGATCTTGCAGCTGTGCACCCAGCCCTGAAATCCCCCTGGTGACAGCAGGGACAGGAGTCTGTGGCCACTGGAGGGATCAGGGTTTGGTAGTGCTGCAGCAGACGGTGTGTTCTTTGGCTCTGGCTTCCCCATGTCTTTTACTGCTCCATTTCTGTTATTGGCAGAGCCCCCTTTGGAGAGATCTGCAGCGTAGAGAGGGTCACAAAGAGGGGCTGTGTATTAGTGGTGTTTTGCAAAAGTATTTTGGGAACAGTGACCCGAAGCATCACATCCCTAGCATGCTTCCACCTGGAGCTTGCTCCCAAGCAAGGGCAAAGCTTTGCAAAACCTCTGGCCACTGGTGGGTCCCCAAAGCAGGCTGCAGATTCCCTGCACTGGGCTGAGCGCTCATGCATCCGTAGGGAAAGGAGGCTCTGTGAGATGCTCTGGGCTGAAAACGGCAGCAAAAAGGGGAAAAATAACATCTGTTAAAACACAGCGGGGAGGTGCAGGCGACCCAGAGGGAGAAGTGCAGGGATGCAGAGCTGTGTGGCAGTGGCACCTGGGCTGCAGGGCAGGTGTGTGCCTGCATCTTGCACTGCTGTGGTGCGTGGAGGCTGTGCCGAGAGGTTTCCTTGGAAACACGTCAGCTCTATGGGGATGGAGCTTTCCTGAGATGGCTTCAGGCTCGGCAGGAGGTGGCTGGGGCTGGACTCGGGGCTGTCCCCTGGGGCTCTCTGGGCAGCGGGGTGCTTTGGTGGGGTCTTGCTGTCTCCTTCCCAGAAAGCCCCTGCTATGGCTGCCCGCCCGCCACCGCAACTCGGGGCTTTCTCTTTGCAGGAGCAGAAAGATCCAGATCCGAAACATCCCCCCGCACCTGCAGTGGGAGGTGAGAAGCACCACGCTTGCTCTGTGCCCCCTCCAAGCACCCATGTGGTCCTCTGTTTACCTTCCAGTAATCCCAGCTGGGAGGTGGGGAGGGCTGGGCTCCTTCCTGTTGCTCTCCTCTGGTCTCTCTGGAGTGATGGGGTGTGGGTGGGTGAAGGTGATAGAGCTTTTGGGTAGAGGTGGCTTGGAAATGGCCCTGAGGAGCAGAGGAGTCCTCCTAGAAATGGCTCATCCCAAAACTGACTTTGGAAGGAGGTCAGGGGTGGAGCAGGTTCTGAGCCTGGATGGCTCCTGCCCCGCACTTCCCACTTTTTGCTCTCTCCCCAGGTGCTGGATGGTCTCTTGGCTCAGTATGGGACAGTAGAGAATGTAGAGCAAGGTAAGGTGATGCGCTGTTTCTGTCCTCAGGCTTAGGGTTTGGATTTTGGGTGGTCCTGTGTGGAGCCAGGAGCTGGGCTCATTGACCCCTTGGGTCCCTTCCCACTCAGGATACTCCATGATTCCATGGTTTTCTTCTCAGCGTCCCCCCATCTATGCAAAAGCCCCTGATCCCAAGCACAGCTGATGCTGGAAGGGCCAATCCTAGCAAATGTAAATGTGGTTTTCACAGTGATTAGGAAATGGTTTGCCCTCTGCTGCAAACATGGGGTACCACAGGATGGAGTGGTAGTGCTGGCCATCTCCTGCTGTGCACTGACACTCACTGTCTTTCTTTTCCCCCAGTTAACACAGACACAGAAACTGCAGTTGTCAACGTTACATATGCAACAAAAGAAGAAGCAAAAGTGTAAGTGGCTTCTTTTTTTTTTCTTTTCTCTTGTCTGTGTTTTCTTTTTGTTCTGGGAACTTGGTGAAGCACTGTGCATGGGCAGGGGCAGCCACATTTACTTCTTTCCGTGAGCCAAAGAGCTGGTGCATCTCCATGTGATGAGGATAGGTTTTGTCCACATTGCTATGGCACTTCCCATGGAGAGCTGTAGCCCTGCAGCATCTAAGCAAGAAGAGACCTGAGACAGTACCAGCCCCATTGCCCTCATTGTGGACCCTCAAGGCAAGACAGATCTCCAGCCAACCACATGAATTCTCACAGCAAAGCGCAGTTGCATTTCCCAAGCCCTCGGCTTCCTTGGGTTGTTTTTAATCTCGTAGATCTTCACATACCTCCAGGGCTGTCTCATGGCCCTGTGCTTGTTCCCTTTGTGCCTTCTCTTGTCCCCAGGCAGCACTCAGCTGTGTCCACTTGCAGTGCCCTCCACACCCCATCTTTCCTACAAGCCTGCAGGTCCCTGTGGGTATCAGGTCCTATGAGCAGCCCATCCAGGAGTTGTCTTCTAGACTTGAACTGGGAATGTGCTGTGTTACCACCAGTACAACCAGCCTCAGCTGCTGGGGAGGAGGAATACAGAGAGGAAGGTGGGAGAGGTGCTGAGGAACCACTGCGGTGGTGGGAGTCCTGCGTGTACCTCTTGGCATCTGGGGACAAGCCAAGTTGGAGGCCCAGATTGGCAAAAACTCCATTTCTGCTCCCTGGAGCCACGAGAAGCATCTGTCTGACTTCTAGAAGGGACCCCTTCACCATGCCCTTCTCTCCCTGCCTTACAGAGCAATTGAGAAGCTCAGCGGCCATCAGCTTGAGAGCTATTCCTTCAAGGTTTCCTACATCCCGGATGAAGAGGTGAGCTCCCCTCCGCCCCCCCAGCGATCCCGCCGCGGGGGCCACGCTTCCAGGGAGCAGGGCTCCTCCCCGGGGGGCTCCTCACAGCCCAAACAGCTCGATTTCCCACTGCGGATGCTGGTGCCCACGCAGTTTGTTGGTGCGATCATAGGAAAGGAGGGCTTGACCATAAAGAACCTAACTAAGCAAACCCAGTCCAAGTAAGTACCTCGAATGGTTTTCTTTCCTTCCGCAGGACTCTGTAGGTTCCCTTGCTTTTGAACTGTTGGCAAACGTTGTATTTTTGGGGTGTAGCTTCCTCAGAGGGCAGTGAGCCTGACCCGTTGTCATGGGGTCCCATGGGGTCGGCCAGATCAACCCCACATCCCAGATACATCCTTGCTGGCCTGGGGGGAGTTTGCTTCCAGCAGGGCTCTCAGAGGGAAACTTGTACTATAAATAGACAGAAATGGAGATTTCGAAGCTTGGTGCTTTACAAAGCAGGAGAGCACTGCCAGCTCCAGTGCAGCCCCAATATGGATGCGCTCACTGCAGTCAGCCAGCCAGCATCACTTGGGTCACAGAACTCTCACCCTGAGAACATGGCTTGGGCTGAGCACTGGGAGAAAATAGGCAAATTTGGGGACAGAATGGGGATCCGAGAGATGGTGACTAACTTTGCCCATGGGATTTGCTCCTTGTTGGTGCTCTATAATGATTAGAGATGTCAGATAGGGATAAATGGGTTGCCGCGCAAGTGTTGCGTGAAGGTTGGGCTTTTTGGAGCAATTTGAAGCCTTTTTCTTTTTCACAATCTGATGTTTTTACTTTTGAAGAAAAAGGAAAAGCAAGAGAAGGACTGTCTTGTTGAAGTTTCCCATGTTTCTCATGTCGATGTTTACATTGATTGCATGGTTTTCCTGCACGCTTTGTTTCTGCCCAGATTTGTTTGTGTGTAATCCAAAGCTGTCTTCTCCCATGTTCATCATCCTGAACCCGCTGATCCCACAGGACATGAGCCTCCTGTACCAGAACATCCTCCAGGGCGTCCTATTTCTCAGAGAAGCTTTTAAAGGAAATTATTTGAACCTTAATAGTGCATCCGCTTGAGCCGAATTCCTTCCAGCCCCAGCTGATGCTCAGCTGTCTCTGAAGCACGCTGACCACTGCAGATCTCTGTATTATGGTCTCCCGTGTTTGTGCCCCATGATCTGCAGAGCAGAGTGGTGTAGTGCTTGGCATAGCTCAGGAGGATGCTCTCTTTGCTGATGCTTGCTCCTGCCAGCAGTTAGCAAAGACTGGTGCCCATCCTGCCCGTTCTTGTATGAAAAGTTAACCTTCAGCCTGGGTAAGAGAAATGTTTGAAGATTTACATGCATGCGTCCCTTGGGCTGAACTTGGAGCTCAAGCTCTGCTCATCTTCTTTGCCACCATCCCCTGCTCCCAGAGCTCATGGGCGCTGGGTTTTAGAGGTGTCCTGGTTGACAAAAAGAGGTTTGTATGGAGAGGGGGCAGCACCCTAAGGAGGGGAGCGTGGCCACCTCGTAGCTGTGAAGGCACCTGCTGCCCTCCCAGCTGCAATGTGTGCTAGGTTTTGGCTCATGGCAGCCCTGCTTCTCCAGGTGAGTCCCTGAGTGTACTTGGCAGTGGGTGTGCCCTCATCCTTGCCACCTGAGACTGGAAAGTTTTCCTCTGCAAGCTCTGATTTCTGCCCCAAAACGTTTGCTGCTGTGTGGGCAGTTTCTGCTGCGGAGGTGTAGGCTTCCCATGCCTGCTACCATGCTCAGCAGTGGCCAGAGATGCTTCCTGAGCTCTGGGGACAAAGCCAACCCTAGGCTGACCCATCCTATTCCATGGTAATCCCCTTCTCCATCCTCCCGCTTAACTGGACCTGTGCACTATCAGCACCGGGATGCCTGGAGCCCTCTGGCTCTGTGGGGAGGACGTACCTGGATACAGCAGCCTGCTCCTGGTGTCCTGTCTCCTCTTGGCAGACTGAGCTCATCCTTGCACGTCCACATTTGGGATGGATTGTAGGCCAGCAGGAAACCTGGCCTATCTTTCTCTTGGATCCTCATTGTTTTGGAGTCTCCATCCAGCTCATTCATGGCTCTCAGCTCCACTTTGATACCAGGGCACAGCCACGTGCCCCATCTCCACCAACCTCAGCTGCCTGTGCGGTCAAGAAGGTGCCCAGCTCCATTCTCTTTGCAGTGGCCACAGGTTCCTCCATGTACCTCCCAACAGTCACACCAAGCTGGTGTTAACATGTCACCACCACACTGAAGCACGGACCTGTTGTCCCCTCTGCTGGCACTCTGTGATCCTTTTGCCAGCCCATTTGTGTCACGGGGTGGCAGGGGATGTCCCCATGCTTGCTGAGCATTGCCTCTGAAGGAACAAATCCTCCAAGTCAACCTGATGGAGCTCCGCAGCCTGGGGCAGCTTGGAAGGTGTCACGTGTGAGTGACAGCAAGCAGCTTGGTCACTGTGTGCCATAGACACAACAGAAGCAGAGATGAAATCAACCAGTGCTTCTTTGTACAGTCCAAGGAGGACCCGTGTCCTACCTGAGCAGTTCTAGCCAGAGCTGTAGGACATCTGCTGGAGCGACACAGCCCTCCAGGCTACCAGACTCTGCTCTTCCTCTTCAGTGCTTGGCTCAGACCACCCCCAGTTCGTTTCAAAGCTGCTGTAGTAGACATTTAGCTCAGGGAAGGCTTGCCCAGCTGCTCCCCTTCCCTGTAGATGAAACCTTCGTAGTCCTGTGAGCTGGCTGGTGGGCTCCTGGAGGAGATGACCCACGTGAACCTGCTGTGACCCCTCATCACCCAGGCATCATGCTGGGGGACACCCTTCACACTACAACACTTGGCCTTGCTTGCCCTGCAGCACCCACGAACAGTCCTGGCTGGGACGTGGACCTCATAGAAAAGCAAGAACTTGGCTGTTGCCAGCCAGTGCCACGATGGAGCTGAACCTGTGACGCTGGTGACATTTGCTTAACAGCGAGTATGGCACCTTCCAAGGAGGTCGAGGCTGGCTGCAAGATGGTGGCCACACAGCCAACAAGATGGCTGCACCGAGTTGCCCTCTGGGGGGTCAACGATGCGGTGGAAAAGGAGGAAAGCTGTTCTTCAAGATGTGTGGTTCGTGCCCAGGAATCTCCTACCCTGCTTTCCTCTCTCCTCTCTCTCAGGGCCCTTGCCAGGCACGGTGAGGCCCGTGCCTCCTTCCTGCCACCTGCCGAGGGAGGAGCGAGGAGATAGAGCACGGGCTCGGCCAGTGCGCAGGGGAAAGCTTTCTGGTCTCACATGGAAGGGCGTGAGTACAAGAGCTGTTGTTAACGTGCACGTGTGACTCCAGGCTGTGGAAACCACGGGTAAGTCGTCCCTCTGTCCTGGAGGACGTGGCGGTACTGCGCAGCCTCAGGTATTGTGCAGAGAGATTGAAGTTGGCCAGAAGGCTCTGAGCCGATCCCTGCTCCGGCAGGATGAGCCACAGGGACAGAGCTGGCTGCTGAGGGTTCTGTCCAGCAGAGATCTGTTCGACCCCATCTCGGCGTGTTGTTGGATGGGGGTTGACATCCCGCTGTTCCCAGGCAGATGGCAGGGGCACATGCAGGCCAGATGCAGTCTAATCAGCGGAAGCAAAACACTGCTTCCAAGGGGCAGTAGATGTTACGTCAGCTTTGCCCAAAGACGGGTCAGATGTTGAAATGAGCCTGTTTGTGTTTAGCAAGCTGAATGCTATACGCTCAGATACCTTCTTGCAACACCAGCCTCGTCTCAGGGCCTTCTCTCTGCTGGTTGTTTCGCCATAGGGTTGACATCCATCGGAAGGAGAATGCTGGCGCTGCCGAGAAGCCCATCACCATCCATGCCACACCAGAGGGCTGCTCCGAGGCGTGCCGCATGATTCTTGACATCATGCAGAAGGAAGCTGATGAAACCAAATCGTAAGTGCCCCTGGCTGAGGCACGTCATGTCAGCGGGTTTGCTGGGCGGTGCCGTGGGGTCCAGAAGCTCAGGTTGCTCTAGGGGTGTGAACTTGGAGAGTTCCCTTCCAGTTGAAACGATCCTATGATTCTAAACCATGTGAAACACAGGAGTGCCATCAGGTTTGAGACGTCCCCAAGCTCCTCTTCCCCAGAAGCTGGGAAAAGCAGTGGGATGCAGTGATGTTCTGTTCCTTCCGCAAGTTGCTGCTGCCATTTGCTGGAGAACACTCTCTGGGCCAACTGGTCCTTGAGATTTTGGGTTTTTTTCGTATTTCAGAGCAGAAGAGATCCCCTTGAAAATCCTAGCACATAACAGCCTGGTGGGGAGGCTGATAGGCAAGGAGGGCCGCAACCTGAAGAAGATCGAGCAGGACACCGGCACGAAGATCACCATCTCACCGTAAGTGCTGGGTAATGCTGGCAGTTCCCCACCATCCAGCACGCCACTGAACCATGCAGCCACGTCCTCCTTTGTATGTTCCTCATCAAGGATGGGTAGTGGCACTGGGGAAGAGCATCACATCTTAGCCCTGTGCTGTCCCGAGGGCGATCCCTATTCTCTGCTTTGATAGTTCTCCTTTCTTTTTGGCATGCAATATAACAGCATCTCCTGTTCTGTCTGAATGTGGGCTAGTTTGCAGGATTTAACTATTTATAACCCTGAGAGGACCATCACGGTGAAGGGCAGCACAGAGGCATGCTCCAATGCTGAAGTGGAGATCATGAAGAAGCTGCGAGAGGCCTATGAGAACGACATTGTGGCTGTCAATGTAAGTTCCCAACCCACCCCTCTGACATACCACTGCTTCAGAGCCACTGCTGAGGCAACCAGAAAAAAATGGAGCTGTGAGGGACAATCTGTTGTGGACAGGGCCGTGCTATTTGGTAAAAAGCCTCAAAAGCCCACTCAACCATCTCTGTGTGTCTTTACATTTCTAGCAACAGGCCAACCTGATCCCAGGACTGAACCTTAGCGCTCTGGGGATCTTCTCGACAGGGCTGTCCATGCTCCCATCCTCAGTGGGGGCTCGAGGCGCTGCCGCAGCCGCCCCTTACCACCCTTTTGCAGTAAGTGCATGAGAATTTGGGGTGTGGGTGTTAGTTTGTGGGAGTCTTTGTAGCTCTTGGAGTTGGGTTGATGCTGTAGCTGTGTGGGAGGAGTGGCATGGGGAGCCTTGAGCAAGAAGAACTCCAGCTCTTGGCTAGTTGGGAAGATGCTGGCTCCTAGGAGGAGAGGAGGTGAATGCCTTTGGCTTGTCCCACTTTGGGTTTTGCTCCCTGGGTAGATGAGCTGCATGCTGGTGTTGCGCTGAGCTCAATCTCACCTCTGCCTAGGACTTGCCATGTCTTGAAGGTGGTTCTCTGCTTTTTACCCACACTATCTGCATCCCGTGCGTCATGGCCAGGTGGTGCCCTGCAGATGTGGATGCACCACCTCCTTAGAGAGGCTGAACTGTGGCAGGACCTGCGGGCATTGCTGCCAGCATGCTGAGCATGGCTGGGATGGGGAGAAGCAGCAGCACCCCCTGCTCGCTGACACTCAGAGGGTTGTGATTACTGATGGCGTATCTTCAGAGAGAAACACCACTAGAAACTCTTCTTGTTGACATGAAACAGGTCCTTCTGATTTTTCCAGAAGTCTTGTAACTAGTAAATGTAGGTACAGCCTTAGGAAGGAGATGTATGTAAATGTGTTTGGGTATCTGGGCTGTGTTGCTTACTGTAGTGGAAATCCTAAGTCATGGCCTGAAGCAGTGATTGAGCACTTGGTGGAAGGCAGGGCCACCATAGGGGAGCTCAGGTGCATGCAGTGTACCTGAGTGACTGGAAGGGTGGAGCCAGGATCCAGCCCTTCCCAGATCTCATTTAAGGGTTGGCAGTGGAGGCAAGGGTATCTCGCTGGAGATCCCTGCCTACCTGAGGAGTTCTAAAGGTAAACAGTTTCTTCCTTTCATTTCTGCATCCGTGGCTTCTGCGTTTGGGCTTGTCCTCATCTGCTGCAGCCAAAGATTTTGACACGCTGCTATTATGGCTGTGCTTTCCATCCCATTATAGCGTTATGCCTACATGTGTCCATTTTGAGCTGCACAGACACACACCAGGACACGTGGAAGCCAAAAAGCCATGAGGATGGTGGGCAGGGAGGACACCAGGCCCCTGTCGTGGTGGTGAACAACCTCTTGTCCCCTAGCATCTGTAGGGCACCCTTAGTGTGACCAAGAGATACAGTACAACCCTGCGAAGCCAGTCCAGCTCTCTGTCTGTGTGTTTGCTCAGATGCTTTAAATGCAGGGAGGATGCCTCACTGCATGTTAATTTACTTTTGTACTGTTTTCTTTTTCTGGCAACGCCAACAGCAGAGTGGCAGGAGGAGAACGGTGAGTGCTGAGCCCATGCGCATGGGCTTGTGGTGCAGAGAGGTGGCTGGGTGTGACCTTGGGGCTTGTGGCCATGTGTGGTGATACCCAGATGAGTCCCTGTCCCCTGGGCATTGCTAAATTCAGGGCAAAAGAGCATTGGAGCAGGTTGAAAGCAAAGGGAGCCCTTTCGTTCCTTTCCTGCTTTCAGCCTGTGGAGCAGCAGGGGAGTGTCACAGCATACTTCATGTCTATGGGGTGCTTGGTCAGTCTGTCTGTCTGTATGTCTCCAAGAGAGGATGGGAAGTACAGGTTGGTGCCTTTGGGAGGTGCAGATTGGAACATCTAATTTGGCAGCAGCATTTCTTGCTTCACGGACTGGAGCAGCTTTCAGTTCTTCCAGGCAGGCTCCTGGGCTCCTTTACCCAAAACTGTGTATTTCCCAGAGCAAAACAAGGAGCAAGCCAATGCTAAACAGGGAATTGGCTCCCAGGCAGTTCCTTGCCCCCAAAGAACTGGGGCTTGTTTTTCACATGAAATCCTAGAAGTCATTACAGTTGAAAAACACATCCAAGATCCCTACGTCCAACCCCAGCTTGCCCCACTGTGCCTACTGACCGCATCCCTCAGTGCCACATCTCCACAGCTCTGGAACACCTTCAGGGATGGTGAGTCCCCCACCAACCTGGGCAGCTGTGCTGATGCCTCACCACTCTTTCTAAGAAGAAATTGTTCCTAATATTACATCCATGTCACTGTCAGAGTGGTGATCGTGGTGGCTGGAGCTCAAATCCTGAGTTTTGGAGAAGTGTGTGGAGCATGAGGAAGGATGCTCGTGGTGTGAGGAGGAGTAGGGAAGTACTGAGCTCCACGTGCCCCTGGGGCTGGGCAGGGTGCTGTGGTGCAGGAGATGATGCCTGTGGCTGGAGCACAAGCTTGGTGCAACCTTTACTTTATCTCCTCTGGCACTGAGAATCATGTCATGAATCCATGACATAAAATAGTCACGGATTCAGTTGTAACCCGATCTTCACTGAGTACCACTGTTGGTCACAGCGTTGTTTTGGTGTTGGTTTGCAGACTGAGGGACATCCCCATGTCCCTGTCACGGGTTTTGGGGACGTCCCTGACTCTGCTCCCTGTCCCCCTGCAGAGCTCCTCGGCGTACCTCTCAGGGCTGTATGGAGCCTCCCCCGTTGGTGCCTTTCCACATCAGCACCCCGTAAGTGCCCCTGTATCCCCATGGGTCCCCCTCTGCTGTCCCCAGGGCAGGGATGCAGCTTGGGGTAGCACTTGTCCCCACACAGTGCCATGCTCCTGCTTGGCAGGCTCTGGCTGGGACGGTTTTGGAGATCATGTGCCAACCACCTTCAAAATCAGGAATGGCAAATGGAAAAAAGCAGGAGTTAAGGATAAACCTTTGCTCTCCCTGGCAGCTCCCTGAGCAGGAGGTTGTGAACTTGTTCATCCCAACGCAGGCAGTGGGGGCCATCATTGGGAAGAAGGGGCAGCACATCAAGCAGCTGGCACGCTTCGCAGGGGCCTCCATCAAGGTGAGCAGCAGCCTCACATCTGGCTTTCTCCTCCTAGGGGGTGGGAAGGGGCTCCCCCAGAGAGCTGGTGCCCACCATGGGGTGGTGGTCCTGTCCCTGCAGCTCTCTGTGTGGATCCCTGTGTCTTGGGGGATGCTGCAGCACCCTGATGTTCTCCAGGCACATGGGTGGCAATGGCTGAGTGTGCACCAGAAGTGCCAAGGAGCTGGATCACCCTTTCCTTGAAAGGGAAGGGAGGTTTAGGTAGTGTCTACGAGGCCAGGTGTCCCCATGGAGCTCTGGGACAGCACCTCCAAGGTGGGTCGTGCCAAAGCAGAGCCTGTGCTCACACACTCCTGCCCCCCTCCTGTTTTGCAGATTGCCCCAGCAGAAGGTCCTGATGCTACTGAGCGGATGGTCATCATCACAGGGCCACCTGAGGCACAGTTCAAGGTGGGCTCAGTGCTGGGAATGGGAGCACAACTCGGGTATCCCTTGGGTCCCTGGTGGGTGATGGGGCTGGGGGTGCTGTGGTGCAGGCTGCTGTTTTCCTACGTTTCACATCACCCTCCCACAGGCCCAGGGGCGAATATTTGGGAAGCTGAAAGAAGAGAACTTCTTCAACCCGAAAGAAGAGGTGAAGCTTGAAGCCCACATCAAGGTGCCTTCCTTTGCAGCTGGCCGTGTGATAGGCAAAGGTGGCAAAACGGTACGGCAGGCGCAGCAGCAGGGCTGGGTCCTCCTGGGTATGGCTACCCCAGCAACAACTCTGCCTTCTGCTGCAGGTGAACGAGCTGCAAAACTTAACGAGCGCAGAGGTCATCGTGCCCCGAGACCAAACCCCGGATGAGAATGAGGAGGTCATCGTTAAGATCATCGGGCATTTCTTTGCCAGCCAGGTGAGGCTTTCGCTGCGTCTTCTCTCACCTCTCCAGGTTCTGCCTTCCAGATGCCCGCCCTACACAAGCATCCTTTTGCTGGCGGCTCTGGGAGGCACTATTGGCGTCTCAGCAGCTCTCCCCAGTGGCGGTAGTGCAGAAATTAAAGATAGGCTCCGTCCGGGTAAAGCACACATTTGGGCACCCCGGGCTCCTCTGACCGCCGCCTCTCGCTTTCTCTCCAGACTGCACAGCGCAAGATCAGGGAAATCGTCCAGCAGGTGAAGCAGCAGGAGCAGAAACACGCTCAGGGAGCCCCTGCCTCGCAGCACAGCAAGTGAGGCTCCCTCCCAGCGCGCCGATGAATGTACCCCTGCCAGCACGGGCAGGGAGCAACCAAAGAGCACCCCGGGGCACAGGGATGGCGTGGGGACGGCCCCCTGCACCCCGCAGCGCCCGGCCTCTCCATCCCACAGCCTCCGCCTGACTCGGTTCCTGACGCTATCCCTTTAGTTGGACTAACATAGGCAGAGGGCTTTGGGATTTTGTTGTTTTGTTTGTTTGTTTTTCTAATCGTTTCTATTATTTCCCCCCAAATGCCCCGTTTTGCAACCATTCCCTGGCCAGGTGTGGCTGGAGGATCCCATCCGGCACCCGGTGTCCGTGCCGGTCCTATATTTTAGAATTAATATATCAATAACAAAACTAATGCTGGTTTTTAATTTTTATAATTTTTTTATAATTTTTTTTTCTTTTTTTTTCCTTTTTTTTTTAATGTCACAGGGGTGGGATGTTTGTTTTAGTCAAAGCAGGCTTTTCTAGGCTTAAGGAAAAGAGCTAGTCCAGTGGTTCTCTAATGCACAGTAGCACAGAGTTGTAGGATTGCCAGCAGGAACAACAATTAAAGAAGTGTTAACGAGCAGTTTCTTAAGGGCTGTGAAAGCAGTGCCATGGGGACTGCCTGTATGAGCCAACAGAAGGGATACCGTCTCCTACCAGAGAAAACTCTCCCTTTCACACGCCCTTTCCTCTTTGCTTCACAACTGGGTTTTGCATCTGTTCTGCCCCATGCCCTGTCCATCTCTTTGTCTCCATCACTGCCAGACAAAGCTGTGCTCATCGTTAGCACCCCAAAACCAGCCCTGCCCCGTGGTCAGCCCGCAGAGAACAACCCCCCGCTCCCCCCAGGGCTCTTTTGGACGATCAATTGCTTTTTGGGAGCTTTTTTTTTCTCATATTGAAGGGAGAAATAAGAGGGAAAAAAATATTTTCAAAACGTTGTTGGCCCAGGGCTTGGAGAAAGAAAAGACCTTGCAAAAGTTTTTACAAGAACACAACACGCATACACACACACACACAAAGAACTACCTCAGGTTTTCGTACCTCAGCACCTTGCGCTTGTGTTTCCCTTTTAGAGATTTTTTGTATGCCTTGTAAAACTGATAGTTGGAGCAATTTTTTTTATTTTTGTAATAAAAACAAAAGTTGGAAAACTATCTCGACCAAATCAGCTGCGAGGCGGGAGGAGGAAAACCAGCCCACGCGTCCGACAGCTCTTCTGTAATCTCCAGCTTGCCCAGAGCCAGTGGCCGTTCCTTTGGAGAAACGTTCAAAAGAGGAGAGGAAAATTCAAAAAAAAAAAAGAAAAAAAAAGCACAAAAAAAAAAAAAAAGGTAAAAAGGAAAAAAAGGAAAAAAAAAAAATAAATAGCAAAAGGTGATGAAAGCCAAGCGGCAAAAGAAAGGACCAGGGCTGACCGCCCGGCGAGGTGCTGAAGGCTGAGCCCGTGCCAGCGATGTACCGACAGACTGCAATGCCAGTTTTTGTCTGCTGCAAAGTGTTCTGTGAAAAAAGCCAACGACAACAAAAAACAAAATATATCCAGCTAACAAGAGCCTGAGCTTGCTCTGCGTTGCTTTCTTTCCTGTGCCCTGTGGTGGCCGTGGCCAGGCTGAGCGCAGGGTGGGCGCACAGGCCCCGGGTGGGAAAAGGGCGGGTGGACTGGAGGGCTGCGGTTGGGGACTTGGGGGTTTTGTTGTAAATCCAGCAGCGTGGAGGCCCTGATGGCCAGAGGAAGAGCTGTGCTGTCCCTGTCAGCCTCCAGTGTGCCGCGTCTTCGCTGCTGACCTTGGGGCTGGATGTTGACCCCATGGACTCAGGTTGAAGCCCAGCCTCCCACATCCCACCCCCTCAGGCTGCAGCAGCCTCACCACAGCCAAATTTCACCTCCCACGTGAGCTCTTTAGTTTTTTGAGGAGGGGTTGCAGGCATGGACAGCAGTTGCATGAACTTCCAGAGATGTCACCATCATCAAAGCCACCTCTCTGCACTGAGATCACCACTCCAGTTGGCAAAGCCAAAACAAGGCCGCCTCATGTTTTCTGACGGACCACCAGTTGTGCTTATGCAGCCCTAGAGCTCAAGCATCCCTGCTGGCTCCCGTGGCCATGTCTCTTGCTAAGTATCAGCTCCCAAGAGCAGGCAGACCCGCTGTGGGCTGGGCATTGGTATGCAGCCAATGGGGAATGGCCTAAATGGGGCTCTAACTGCCCCTGTATGAAAACGGGGTGCAAACGGGGAGCTCCCTGCACCTGTGATTTACTGCTACTGGGAGATGTGTGCATGGGCAGCAAGGCTGGTGCCAAAAAGAGAAAACCCAACTCACAGCCTTGGAGCAGGCTCCATTCCTCTGGTGCACCCATCACTGGCAGCTCCAAACAGCAAAGCAGGCTGCTTGTGGCCACGTGCTTTGTAGAAGCAGCCTCTGGTCTCGTGTTGCAGCAGCAATTCCCAAGTCTGTCCCCTCACCCCCAGCCAGCCTGCAGTCAGCAATGACTTCTCCCACCCCAATGGATGACCCAGACGAACCTCAGTGATGGATTTGATCGTGACACAAGGGCTGAACTCCCCCCCCAAGGTCCTCCCTGCCAGTAATGACTGCGTCACCACGCAGCTGACGGCATCAGCAGAGCTCATGGCAGCATGAGAGCAGCCCCCTCTCCCTCCCCCTCCCCACCCAGGGAGCACTCGTGTGACTCACACTGCATCACAGGCCCCAGGCGCTCTCTCAAGGCGTCACAGAAGATGTAAGAGATGATTCCCCACCACAGGATGTTCTCAGAGCATCTTACGGTGACCTAAGGGTAACAATCCACAGGCAAACTGGAAAAGGACACTTCAAGCAGTTCAGCTACCAGGTCCTAACTAATCAACAGCTAAAATCCCTCACGTCCTCAGGGAATCCACAGAAGATTAAGTATCTCACGTCAGGACAAACCGCAGCAGATTGCCTTTGTAACAGTCACCTCTTTGGGGAACCTCCTCTGATTTGTGATGGATTAAGCTAATCAGTTTGGAAGCAAAGACTGATCCAGCTCCTGGCCACAGCACAGATAAACCCACTCAGCAGCTCCCCTAGGAAAGCAGCCCCTGTGGCAAGGAGCAGCCTGAAAGCAGATCGTTCACACGAGCACAGAGGGCACATCTCCAAAAATCAGCATCTTTACCTCAGAGCTGAGGGAACGAAACCACCTCACAGCAATGATGTGATGTGGTTCTCAATACCACCATTCCAACAGGCAGCCTACACGCCAAGCATGCAACAGCCTCCCCTCTGTACACAGGGAACTCAGAGACCCCAAACTTACTCCAGTTAAAGAGCATGAGCTCAGCAGGATACAAAAACAGACCAAATACAACTGGACTCAATAAAACATTCTCATTGCCCCTTCAGGATTTCACAAGCATTGCTGAGAGGCTTCTGTGCTCTGATACTCACCCTAGCTAGAGTCTTCCTCCTCACATAAGCAAGCAAAAACCACTCTGATACCTCTTTTTTCTTTCTTTCTTCATTTAGAAAAAAACACTCTATTTCACCACCAGGTAGAATTTCTTTCCAGTAAAGCTCTTTGTATAAATTACATATTTACTTTAAAAAAGAAACAAAATAAATACTTCTCTTTTCACATCAGATAATTCCCTGCAGACAAAACAAAACCACCCCAACTAAAGGGGCTTCACTACAGATTTGTTACAAATCAAGAAAACCGTCAATACTCTTTTTCCCCCCCCCCCCCCCTTTCTATGGTCATCACAAATCCAGTTTTAGGAATCGAGTAGATCGTAGGTATTCCAGAAACAGAAGAAAACTCTCCTTGAAGAACCAGCAGCTAAGCACATTGTCCTTGGGGAGCTCAGTTTGGCTCCCACGACTGTTACCACCAGGCTGGAGAGTCCCATTTGTCCATAAACGTGGCCACGTGTGCAGTGAGGTGGGAGCCCTCCGTCCCACCGACACAAGTTCACACCATTTCTTCTCCACCACTCCCCTGGTGAAGTCACAGCCAACTTTCAGACTCTCACTCAAGGCGCATCAGCTCATTTCAAAGAGAGGCACTGTCTCCGAAATGGAGGAAAAAAATTAACTGTTACTTTATAGCCTAAAAGAGAAACATGTGAGTGCCTGCTTCCTGTTCAGTAAGGCACTGCAAACATAATGAAATAGGAGTTAGTGACTGCGAGCTGATCCACCGTGTTGCTCTGTCGGCTCATGCCTCACAGCAGCTGCTGATGGATTATTTCCCACACCATTCTCTTGCGGAAGTAAGGCATGTCTTCCTGTAAAGAAAAGGAAAGAAAAACCCATGCAATGCACAGCAGGAAGGGACAGAAAACACGTGTGGTGTTCTCTCACATCAAGCTCATTTTAAGCACTGTCAACGCAGCCCCTGTGAGTACAACACGGACTGCTGTGTCTCACACCCACTGTGGTGCTGCATGGATGAAACCCAACGAAGCCAGATTTATCTGACTATTAACAACAGCTTAAAACAAGCTCTGATTAAAGGCCGCTACATCAGAAGATAACTCATATTTTAATCAGTCTAAGGGTTAGGCCTATTTCTCCAAAAGATACCAAAACCATACCTTGCCCGAGGGGAAGTTCAAGGTTTGCCTGAGACCTAAGGATGGTGAATACAGCTCTACTCTGCTGAGGCCACTTTGAGTTCCAGCCCTGGCGCCACGCACCACAAATGGAAGTACAAAACTTCCACCCCAGGCAGAGCAAACAGCTGCATAACGTCCCCAGCCCCTGCACGTGTGCACTCATCTGAAACCATTAGGAGCTTTGGCTCACCTCAGTGAAGGTAATGGGTTTGTCTCTGCAGACATAATCTGCATATTTGCACATAAAAACTCCGCAGTCACTTCCATTCGATTGCTGAGGAATTTCCTAATGAAAGGAAAGAAGGTGGAGAATGTTTTCTATCTTAAAAGAAAAGCAGCTTGGGGGCAGCACCACCCACCACCCCCAATACTGTGACTTGCAAACCTGCGTGCACAACCCATCCCACACACAAGGAGTAAACCCAGTGAGCCACATCTTCACAGCCCTCTGTCTCCTTTCCTTGGATCTCATAATCCAAATTCTTGCAGGGGTAGCAGCAATCCACCCTGCAAGGTGTCTTGAAGTTTGCACTGTGAGCAGCACAGTGGTGTCATGTCTCCTGAGTCTGCAGATGCTGCTTATTGCTATTAATTTGTTGAAAGACATCAGCTCAACCCTTTTCTTCATCACCTGCCAGAATTCACACTCAGAGAAGAATCACCTCAAAGCCCTGCCTGCTTTTGGAAGCCTCCTCTCTCAGACAACAGCTAAACAGCTTCTTAAATTCAACTTGTGAAAAAGGTGCAAAGCCAGATTCACCCTAACATGGCAAACTCATAGAAAAATAAAGTACTTGGCCAGCAAGGAAAGGCACTGCCTCACATCCCAGCACAGCTTCCTAATCCACTTGCAGCCTGAGACGGTTTATGTTTATGGATGCTCTTTAAAGCTTAGACTTATTAAGAAAGCATTAAAGCCTTTGTGACGAGGAGCTGCGGGTTTCAGATCCCAGTAGTGCTCACATACATGGGCCTCCATGCTGTGAAGGGTCCACTCCGAAAGTGACAGCTTCACTTTTTGTTTCTCCCAGCTCTCCTCTTGCAGGTATTGGCTGTTTAAAACAAAACAAAACAACTCTTCGTCTCTGTATTTTAGGCCAACAAAAAAGAGATCCCTGAAATTCCACAGGAAGCCAAACGGCAGGACAGTAAGATGTCAGTGGATCTTTACAGCCATAAGGCATTTGGAGGAACAACTCAAATGTTCAGTTTGCATGCATTTCATGGTGATGCTCTGTACATCCTGGAGACATGCATCATTCTCCTGGATGGAAGGAGTGATGTGAGAACGGTTTTATTCCCTAGCTACAAAAAAAACCAAATGCTTCCAGTTGTGTCTCAGGTACAAATAGCTAAAAACCTTCTCAGAGTTCACAACAAAAAGCACTGACTGAGCAGTTACTCACAATACAACTTCACAGATCTTGTCTCCTCTCTTTCCAAGTGAGTCAAAGTATGTGATGGTCTTCATTCTGATATCTACAACCTGTTATTGAAAAGTAACCATCAGACACTGCACGAGCCTATGCAGCAAACTGAACAAAAACTGATCAACCTTTCTTGCTTGCTTTCTCCCCACTTAATTCTTCAATTGAAAAAAAAAAGAAATCCAGCATGACTCACCACCAACGTCCAGTGTGATCTCAAGTGAATGGGAACTAAAATGATGTGATGTTTGAACAGATTCACATTTCTAGTCCATCTTTTTACTGCTGTGTAGCCTTCGGAAAGAAGTTTGTGACAGAAGAAAGTACTAAAAGCGTACACTGATGGATAGTTTTCTTTTTTGCCTCTTTCCATCAGAAGATTCATATAGAAATTAATGACCTGTATGGTAAAAAGCAAATATAAAATATAAAATAAGACACTGCTCACCAAATTAAAAAAGTAAAAAAAAAAACAAACCAGAGAAGCAATACTTTCAGAAGATTAACTTCTAGAAACTGCATGATCCAAGAAATAGAGTTTGTAGAACTCTAGAGCTTCATATACCTACAGTAAGACTCAACAGGCGTTTATAAGTTCTGCAGTGAGGGGCTGCAAAGAACTGAAATCAGACACCTGTGCCCAGCGAGGACATTTGAAGAGACATCCAGAACAGAAACATCACTGTGCTGCTGCAAGCTTTACCTCGTCGTTGAGCCACGAAAAGTTGTTCAGTGTCTGGATGTCCTCACGGCTGAGCCTGAGTTTGAAGGCACTGCTCACAACCTCCTCTGGTTTACCCTCGGTCAACGCAGCCTTGACCTCTCTCTCCATGGCCTGAAGCAAGCAATGGAATGGGAAAGGACCTGTGAGCACACCAACCTGTGGGCAGCTTTCAGCTGTAACAAGGTCTGCTACATGAAGGCTCGAGTGATAAGACCAGCACCACAGTGGGCATTTTTCATACCAAGGCATGTGAGTCAGGGACCTAAAAGAAGTTAAAAGTGGGGAACTCCAAAGGGAACTGAGGTGTCGACACTGGAGTCATGCATTCAGGAGTCTCAGCTGTGAGTGTAACTGTTCTTGTATGGATATTTCCATCTAAGCCTGCTTAAGGGATGCAAAGCACACTTCTTTTTGGTTAAATCTGGGCCAGTGAAGTGAGAAAAACAACTTTTTTGTCTTGTATGGAGCTTCACTGTCCAGAGTTTGTAAACCCTCAATTTGCTTTGGCCCAGTCATCACTGGGCCAAAAAGAAGGTGCTCAGTTACATCAGCAGGACTTCAAGGAATCAGAGCAGCCAAATACTGCTCTGGAAAAGCACCTGTTAAACGTGGACCAGTTTTGGTTCTGCTCACACAATTCCCACAAACCCTTACGTGAGCACAACCAAAGGACTGTGTGGATTGTATTAAACCCTTTAAGATCAGCTTTACTGCTGACCCTTGCTCTGCAGACATTCTACAAGTGGTGAATGCAAGCTCCTAACACTGCAAAACAGGCTCAAGAACCATCTGCAAAAAAAAAAAGAGTTATGTGGATGTTTTACAGCTTTCTAATTTGAACAAGGGACAGACAGCTCTGGTACCTCTGTGAGTGGAGGAAAGCATTCTTGAGATCTGGGGAGTTTCTTTTCTTCCTCATCATGGATAGATGGTCTTCTGGACACAACAGGTAGCAGATGCAATCCAGAGGAGGCATTCACTGCGACTTCATCTCCATGCTGTCTCAGACAAAAAGAGGTCAAGTTAGCAAGCAAATGTGCTAAGGGATAACACAAAGTCTTGCTCGTGTATAAAACTGGAAGTGTATTTTGAGTATGCATCCATACACCCATGTAACCACATACATCTGAATAATAAGCTCACCCCTGAGTTGGGTTGTCCCTCTTGTCCTTTCTTGCCTTCCTTTTCTGCTGGCGTACCGTAACTGCAACTGGAAACAGAGAAGCAGGCTGTAGCAATGCATGTAACTCTTACACGTCCATCTTCTGGTTAAGGAATGCATTATCACAGATCAGACTGCCATACAGAAGTCTCTCTCACTGGCTTTGCTTCCTTTAGCAACACGCAGCCATCTGCGCTCACGCTGCTGCTGCTCAGATGGTTCACAAAGAAGAAATGAGAGACACAACTGGATTGCAAGCAATTGCAGAGCCACAAGCTAGCTGCTCTCATGCCAGAACATTGAGATGAGGATGGTTATTCTCTTTTTGGACACTGCTGGAATACACAGAACAAAACCAAAGAGGAACCAAGATTCTACCTGGGCTGCTCACATTCTGGAGAGTGGCGTGGGCTGCTGCCATCTGCACAAAAAAGCATACAAGAAGTCAGCATTTAATGAGGATCAGGCAAACATGACTCTCAGATTATGAAGGAAAAGACAAAAAAAAAATCCCAACAACCTTCCTAACAATGACTACAAGGTTATGAAGTTTTAACTCTGGCAAACAGGCCTCCTGGACATTATGGGAAAGCGTGTGAGCTCTGAAGCCCAGGATCTAAAGTCACTTTCAGTAGTTACATTCTTCAGCTTACCAGAAAAGATGATCTACAAAACAAGCCAACTTGTTATAAAGAGAGCTGCTGTGCTAATCCAGGAAAGAAGCAATTTGCTGGTTTATGGGAACTGTTGAGTCCCAGCCTGAAGCACTGATTGAGCACCTGGGGAAAGGACCTGGTCAGCCCTGGGAGCACAGGTGGAGGCAATGGAGGAGGAGCCTGGCTGCACCTCTCTTAGACCCCATTTAAGGGCTGACTGGCAGTGGGGAAGGAGCTCTGCTTGGAGATTGCTCCCTTGTGAGCCTAAATCTTCAGAGACAGGTAAGCACTTTCTCTTTTATAACGCCACCCTGTTTCATGCTTGTCCCTTTTGCTGTTTCACTCCTTATTGCCTTTCCACTGGGTTAATATTTCAGTTTGTAACAGCTGGCTTAGTGTTGAAGCTCTGATATCATGGATATGGTCACATAAAAAAGGATTAAACAGTAATGCATTATCACAGCTGGGTGAGGTAACCTAAAGGGTTCACACACATCAGTGTGCCTCCACCAGCACAAAGGGTCAGATGTTACAGACTTCACCTGCACAGCATGCAGTTACTTCTGCAGCTAAGAACACCTCTGGTACAGCACCAGGGTGGAGGAACAGCTTTAAACAAAGCTTGTCACTTACAAAGCCATTTCAGCTAACAACTATCTCTGGTTTTGTTCCTGCTCTTTTTCCTTCCAGAGACAGCTTCTTTTGTTCTAAGAGCCAATGTAAGCCACGCCACGTCTAGCATAGCATAAAATCTACCTTCAAGACTTAAATAAATGCTCTATTTTATAAGCCTAGCTATAAAACAGAGCAACTATAAAGCAGGGCTCACTCACCAGGTTTTGGTGTCAAAAGCTTGGAGGCATCCCCTCCACATCTTTGTTCTTCCAGGAAAGTTACAGCAGACAGTGACTCTTTGTAGTAAATCTCAACACTTTGGTGCAGCAGGAAAAAAAACAAAACAGAATCAGAATTTCTATACATGCAATATCTGTTATCTGTATGCAACCTGTGTTTTATAGGACAAGGCAGCATTCTCTGTCACAATCCCTGGCCAACCCTTTATTGGAGATAATGCTGGCACTGTGAATACATTGTCCACACAACACATTTCTGGAATGTTTAAATTCATCCTTCAGGACTGCTCTGAGATATCAGCCAAACCACAGTAACCAGTGGCTGGAAGATCAGATGCCAAAAGCAGCATGTTGATCCAACCTCAAATATTAATGCTGGTGCACCTAAAATTACACAAAGTGTCATTTTCTGTATTCACACAGCAGTGTTTAAATGTGATGTGCTATTCTGCTCTGAAGCCCTGTGTTTCCATGTCTTCTAGCTGTGAGACAAAGCAGAGACTGGGATTCTAGCTTTGCTAAAGCAATCCATGTTTCACAGCATTCACGTGGCATTTCCTACTATCTGCCTGTGCAGAAAGGCACGCTGCTGTTTCACCATTCTGGCATCAGTATCTTCCAATTAGGCTCTTTGTACAAAGCTTTGAGGTGTAGTATTCCACTCAGATAACAGCTTCTATTATTTTTGTGTTTTTCCTGGTGTGGTTTGCTTCATGCAATCTCTTACACAGCAACACAGATATCAAACCCACATCACTGCTACTCATGAATCAGATGTACACACAAGTTGCCTCTTGTAGGTTGCTCTCAGAACAGGAGTTCTGTACACAAGACTGAGATTTCTTCCTTTTAATCTACTGGGAGAGAAACGTATCCCTACAGAGTGACAAACTTTCATCTGCAGAACACATTCACAAAACATTCCTGCTACACCTGGAGGAAGTGAATGCAGGGAGGGGAAGCATCTCTTGAGCTTTTAAAACTTGGTTTATGCAAAGACCTGCCCTGGGACACCATCAGGAGCCCTGAGAGTGCACAAGCTGCATTTTTTTCCCTCCACTTCCCATGTCCACCAAATCTTATGTTAATTTCTTCCTATAATTAATTACTTGGAGCTTGTCGGCTTTGTAGTTTGGCAGTATTTAGCATATTTGTCCTTCAGTAGTTTCAAGAGTTGCTTGTATTTCTCTTTTTCTTCTCTCTGAGCATCCTAGCAGAACGGAGGGACAAACAAACAGAAGAACAGATTAGAATCGCTGCATATGAAGCAAACACTTGTCATCTGGATTTGCTGTAGCCTGCACAGGTTGCTCTCTAAATACTGCAGCTCATTTAACAGCAATTCCCACACGTTAGTTTTGTGTTAGCCCTGTGGGAAGGATTTGTGCTCACTGTAATTCTCAACATTTCTTTTACAACCATTTCCTCAAATGTGGGCCTCTTATCTGCAGCTGCGGTCTGCACCTCTTGCATAATAATTCAGGCTAATATGCATTCCTGTCAGTACACATAATGACTGCTTGCTATGAGTCCCCAGGATATCTTAATCATACTTCACTGCTTGCCACAGCCTGCTCCTCCACTACTTCAGTCTGAGACTTTTTTCCCATGAAATCTAGGTTTATTACGTGTTTTCCAACAGCTGCTTCAGACATGGGAAGGACAGGGAAGGAACTCGGTGTTTTTGTAGCTGTCATTATTGAATGGTTTAATTTCAAAAAGCCTTTCTCAGCCACGCACCTCAACGCTGCGCAAAGGCTTCCCTGTTTTGTCCATTCCTGAAGTAGAAGGTTTTGGCTCTTCATCCTCAGTGGGTGTTGAAGTGTCATCTCCAGGAGGTTCAGTGTAGTAGTTGCTAAAAAATAACAAAGGCAAAAGAAACAGCATCAAGAAAACGTTCAAATAACCACCTACAATTCAGCCTGCACTGACAACTGTTCTGACATGAGATGTTGATTACTTTCAGATGAAGACCTGCTGTCTTCAACCAATTAATGAGAAAGTATGCACAGGTAAAACTAAAAGCAGAACAACTGCCTCGAATACACACTGCTGTTTGATCTGCACAAGTGATGCAGATGCTTTCGGGGCCATTTCCAAGGCAGCCCAAGCCCTGAGTCAATACAGAAGCTTCTAGCTAACAAAGCTGCCTCTTCTAACAAATCTCCCATGTCTATGAAGTATCTGGATTCAAAGGGGGAGGGGGAAAAAAAGGCAGCTGGATATCTCACTGCAGTACAGCAACTGGATCAGGTCCCAAAATAATTTGGGTAACTATTATTACGTGGACAATGATCCAGGTGTTTGACAACACTCAAGAATGAAAGGGAAAGGTGGAAAGTCTTTTCCAGAAAGAAATGAAAGGATTTTTACCTCAGATCTGGAACTGTCACAGGAGAAAGGGCCAGTGTGACCCTATCAAAGTAAGCATCGCTTTCAAAAGGCATATTATCTGTAACAGGAACACAAGTTACATCAGTAACTACCAAAGGAAACCAAAGGTTTTGAGTTTAAAGAGCTTCACCAATCAAAAAGAAACAGCTCACATGCAATATCCCTAGATGTTACACACTGTGCCTGCAATCATCTGTATGTAAACCTGAAGTTGGGTCATGTGGTGCACAAGGATGGGTGAAAAAGAAATGAGTTGGTGACCTGGTGTCAGCCTTACCAATCTGCAGCCTTTCCAGCACAGGGCTTGATGGTATTTCAGATGAAGGGTCATATGGAGCAGATGGAGGCTAGAACAAAAACAAAAGTATCACTGTGAGTATCACCTGAATGCAAACACAAGCAAACATAATGCTCCTGGAATGTAGGCAGCTCTATGATGACTCAGGGATCACGATATGCTGGTTTAGACTGCAGCAGAGTGCAAATATTTGCAGAATCTCTGACAAGTACGCTTTCTACATTTTTTTTAATACAGGAGCTCCTATATGCAGTGATTAAAACGACATGAATCTAACCCTGAGTTCTTCTTATTCAGCTCCTAACCACACTGAAACATGAGTTTGGCCCCTGAAAAATAAGTTCTGTGAAGGAGAGTAACTCTCTCAAGAACAAATGGATCATGGCAGCTTCTTATTCTTCTCTTATACCAGTGGGGCAATGAGAAAAATAACACTGCAGCTTTGAACCAAGCTACAGAGATGAGCAACAGTTCACTGGTTAAGACTCAAAGTCTTAAAGGCATCCTCTGGTGGTCTGGTGTATAATGTAGCAAAGAGACCTTTATCCACAGCAATTATGCAGCTTTTCTTGCAAGGTGATGCATACTGATCCCTTCACTACTAGCTTTAGAAACAACTTGTAAACATCCTAAGACTACAGCTATGAATGACTACAGAGTATCTGAAAGACAGCAAACATGGAGCTCCTTTGTTACAAGAGATAGAGCATAGTGTGCAAATCTGAATGAGGCAAACCCAGCCAGCAGAGCTGCCTGCTAATAGCAAAGAAGACCCTACTGCTGTACAGGCTTTGTTATGCAGAGAAGCTCCTTCCTTTTGTCTCCCACAGATTCAACAATTACAACTGCCTACTTTCAAAATCTGTGCTGACCTCTTCTCCCAAGGTTGTGGTTGAAGTTACGTTGTCATCTGAAATTGTCCAGTGTTCATCTGCTGCCCTGGGTGGCAAGTTCACCTCAGCAGAGGTGCTTGCTTCTCCTGGAGGCTCAGAGCCTTAAAAATAAACAAGACAGGTCATATAAGAACATGACTGAAAAGGGATCAAGTGATACCAGAACAGCACACTGTAACAGTTCAGCATTAAATTAAGGGAAGCCAAGCAGTAGCTACAGAGCTCCATATTTCCCCATAAAATTTGTGCTAGGAAATGTTGCATAAAAAGCTTCTCCCTCTTCATCTGACTGGAAAAGGGAAACTCTGATCTCAAACCATGATCTGTGCAGTGAATACCGAGGTAGCAGCATAGCTGCATCACTCCTAAATGCCATTTTTTTTCTCTGCCTGCTGTCACTTTGAAGGCGCTTTCCTTTGTACCCCAGATCTTAGGTGGTTTCTCAGAAGAAACACAGCTCTTTTCAGCTGGCAGATGTGAAACACTACGAATACAGACCATGAATACAGGAGGGAGCACTCAGCTTTGATGCACAGTACTCACTGTGCTGATGTGGATGGGCTCATGGCCAGAGAGATGTGGGGCATCTCCTGCTGGCAGTAAAAGTACCCCATCCTGCCACAGCCAGTACGTGTGACACAATTCTGCCTCAGGCCATTGGCTACACATACGATCACAATTTAGAGAATGCCTCAAAACTTCAGCCTTTATGCTGAAGAACAGAAGCCAGTTTACTAAAGTACCCAAAACCTAAACAAAAATAGTAAAAAATCAGGCATATTAATTACTTCTGCAATGTGCAGTACCTGATGTTTTCGTTTTTGGTTGAGGCTCGTCAGGATCTTCTTCCAGAGGCGGCTGAACACTGTGGAAAATACGTGCAGATCAGCATTTGGGGACTGCAGGTGAGCTTCTAAGAGACTCGTTTCCCTTCATGGGACCCAAACTTCCCAAATCAATCCTCCTACCCCAGAGGTCTCCCCTCCAAGCACCTTTAGGATCAGTCCAGACAGAAACATGTGGCAGCATCTCCCATTGATGTCTCCCACCCAGCAGAGTGCGCACAGAAAATTAATTCACCCATTCAAAACACTTCAGGCCCCTTTCTCCAACATTCAATATATACTTTCTATCTGTTACAAGCAACCAAAAATTCTTAATTAATATACAGCTTTGCCTCTTTCCTCAAGGAAAGAAATACGCCGATGATTACTAAGCCATCTGAGTTCACTACAATGAGCTGCAGAGGGAAAAAAAAGCCTAAGTAGGACAGGAAATATAAGATGGGAAAGCAATGCACGTACACCCACATAAATAACTCACTGCTAAATCAGTGCTTGCCAACCCCTCATTGCAATCGCTCTCAGCTGCACCCCTCCTTGCTGAGCAGCAGCTGAAGCACTGCGTCAGTCATCACAAAGATAAAGTCTAGAAATGTAGTTATTAATGGTGGGAATACACAGCTCATTTCTATATATATATATATATATATATATATATATATCTCATTTTTTTCCTATTTGCTTCCAAAAACACAAAGTGGTGTTTCTGTCCTTCCCCCCTACACAGCAAGGACTCTTTGGTCCTTCTTTGATCAAAACAATTACACACACAATTACACATCCAAGCCCTGCTCATCTCACCCCCTCTGGACTGTCACCCTTTCGCATCATTAACACAAAATAGCTCTACATTTCGTGTCAAACAGAGGATATTTGTCATTACTGCGCTGCTAACTTCAGGCAGAAAATACCAAGGAATAGGTGGTAAACACAAATTATTCCCAAAAAACCACGTTCCTACTCGGCGTATTTAATATTTCAGCAGGCTAAATTAAGAAGAAAACAACACCACGTGTGTCTTCCCATCCAGCTTTTAGCAACAGCTAACTTTCACTCCCAGGCCCACAGCAGAAGGCTCCCAGCTCGAACCTCGTGCAGAGACACAGCACCACAAGCCTCCCCAGGGCTGCACTCAGCGATAAACACGGCTTTAACACCCAGCTACGTTACCACCAGCAGTTTTTAAAGAGAAGGGCCTCCTCCCCCAGCTTCAGCACTGCACCCTGTACCTGTTGCAATGTCGTTTTTTCCGTTTACACTTAGCTGGATGCTTGGGCTCTTTAGGTTGCTCTGAGGACATGGCAGGATTTGTTTTCTCTCAACGACTCAGAAAAAGACTAAAAAACCTCTGATGTTCTCCGAGTTTTCTCACTCCAGGTAAGAGCGAGTGGTAAAGAAGCTCAGCTATGCAGCAGAACGCACAACTCATGAGGAGTTCAAGCTGTGCCCCTGTAGCACGGGCTCCTCTAAGGCTCTCTTAAGGTGAAGTAAAAGCAGAGGGTGTTGAGCAGCGGTCACAAAAAAGGTGGAAAAAGCACTGCAGGAGGCAGATGTGTGTCTGCCCTCCACACCAAGATGGGCTCAACTCCCCCTGCGACGCCGTGGCAACAGCCTAACATTCTATTCCACCCCACCAGTGAGGGGGGGGCGAAAACAAGATGTCACAAACCCCCTTATTTCTGCATGCACACACCCACGTGCAGGCCTCTCTCCTCTTCCAAATCTCCTCCTGCATCACTGCTGCAGGCACTTTGTGATAGTTTGCCATGTAAAGCTGTATGAAGTTTGACTTTTCCTCTGAAATCCACACGATGCTGCAGTGCAGCATTTAAGAGCAGCTCATTTTTACCCATTACTTTCACCACTGATATCCATAATTTTTCATCTTTTTTTTGCTGTGGGAAAACCCCAAGTGGCAGACGTAACAAAAAAGGCAACTTCTGTATAACTTCACCCATGTGCTCCACCACTATGATTGGGAATGGTGCTTGCTCAGGACATCTCTGCATCCAAAATTTCAGCCAAACCATTCACCTGCCTGTCCCATTCACGTACATTCTGAGAAACAGCACTTATGGAGAACTGAAGTTGTGGATGCCCCATCCCTGGAGGCATTCAAGGCCAGGCTGGATGTGGCTCTGGGCAGCCTGGTCTGCTGGTTGGTGACCCTGCACATAGCAAGGGGTTGGAGCGAGATGAGCACTGTGGTTCTTCTCAACCCAGGCCATTCTATGATTTTCTCGCAGCCTCACACAGGGAGCTGAGAATACCTTTGTCATTTTAGAGACAAGCAGCACTTCAGACCTTATTTCCAACTGCACAGCTGCTGAAAACACCTCTGCCGTTGGTACATAGCAGTTCCACCCTACTTGCTTCCCTCATTTGCAGTGATCTAGCAAAGCTGAGTGCCCAAAGCGTGGCAGGCAGCACATGTTGCTCTCCCTATGGGAAGAGGGATGTAGCAGGGATGGCTCTGCTGCACACTGCCAGCTCCTGCCCGCAAAAGCACTGCCCTTCCTTTCACTTTGCACACAGAATGACGGAGTTGCAGATGTTGGGAGGCCTTTCTGGAGATCATCCAGTCCAACCCCCTGTTAAAGCAGGTTCCCTATAGTAGAAAAGTGCCCAGGATTTGAGTATCTTCAGAGGAAACCGCACCGCCTCCATGTGCAGCCCACTCCACAGCTCCGACACCCTCACAGGAGCTTTTATTCTTCATTTTTGTATGAAACTCCCCACATCCCACTTCACGTCCATTACATCTCGCTCAGTCACACACACAGCCCCGCGCCTGGGGAAGGTACAGCTGCACACATCAGTGCAGACGTGCCGGAAAGGAACAATTTGCAAAAGGACCCGTGTGCGTCCTGGTGGCCAAGAAAGCCTACGGGACGCCGGGCCGCACAGCACAGAGCGTGCCCAGCGGGCTGAGGGAGGTCATGTCGGGGCCGAGGAGCGGAACCCTCGGGCAGACCGGCACCCCGTCACGCCCGAGGGCCGGACGCAGCGCGGAGGGACACGCGGCGGAGCGCTGACCTGCGGAAGGGCCGCTTGCGCGGGGCCGGGAGTGGCGCGGAGCGGCGCGCGGCGGCGAAGAGACTGCCAACAGCCGCCAGCAGCCATTGGTACATAGGCCCCGGCCGCCGCCGGCGGAAGTGCGTACATCTCGCGCGACTACCGCGACGAAGTGCCGCCGGCGCGCAGGCGCAGAAACACGGGAGGAGGTGCCTCCGTGCGCTCCTGGGAGGAGAGGTGCGCATGCGCATGGTGGACAGGCCGCCGTTGGGGATGCGCATGCGCATGGTGGAGAGGCCGCCAATGGGGATGCACATGCGCAGGGTGGATAGGCCGCCATTGGTATGCGCATGCGCAGTGCTGCTTTCGGGCGTCGTGAGGGAGGCAACTGGGAGAGGTGCTGCATCGTGCGTGGCTCAGTGGCTTTCTTTTTTTCTGGCGTGTCTCCCGCCCGGTTAGCGCCTATCTGCTTCTCCTACTGCTGCTCCTTATGTGTTCTCTTCGCCGGGTTGGCCGGACGGGGCGTCGCCCCGCGGCGTTACCTCAGTTTGGGCGGGAAGCGCGGCCTCTGGAGCGCCTCACAGCTCTGTGGGCGGGAAGCACCGGTCTGGGGGTGATGCTGGGCCCGCCTGGACCCTCACACCATCCCAAAGCTGTGTTTGGGACAAGCAAGCCCTCAGCTCACTGAGTCCTGCCCTGCTGAGGCGCCCTGGGCCCAGTGCTGCTCCGTGTGGGTGTGTTGGGCTGTGTGCAGGCAGCCTGTCCTGCTGGGTTATCTGTGTGCCAGGAAACTCACATCACCCACCTCACGTTTGTGCTTTGTGGCTAGCTCTGGAGCTGGCCAGCGAACTCCTGACGTGGGTTTTTGCTTTTAGACCCAACTCGTGTCCCACACCCAGCATGGTGGCTGTTACCTGTGTGGAGGCTGTGGCTGCTCTGCCGGCTGTTCCTTGTGTGCTCAGCCTGTGGTGGGAGTGGGGCAGGGCTTCAATTCGTTGAAACATTGCTCAGTGCCTCAGAGCAACCCAGTTTCAGGTTAATGCAAGTCTTACCTAATACTCAGCCTACTCATGGGGCCGTTGGGTTTACTTCCAGCTTTTGCCAGATGATATGTGCAGAAACAGGTCTCTTGCCCCTCTAGTTCACAGAGGCTGTGCTTGGTCTTGGAAGACGTCAGCTAGTTACAGAGAGTTTCACTCCAAGGGCTGGTGCACTGCTGCCTGTTTATTATCTAATATCTTTTCCCAAAATGCCCAGTGGTTGTCCAGGGGTCAGTATTGCTGTAAGGCGAGCAAGGAAGCTGCAAAACAAACTGGGTCAATTCAAGAGCCCAGAGCAGAGCTGGCATTTTCATGGGATGCATTTGTCACAGGAGGTCCCGTGGACTTTCTGTGCCTTCAGGGTGTTGTGATTTAATTGAGCGACCTTCCTCCCTTCTTAATTGCTGCTCCTTTTCTGTTTCAGAGCTTTGGCTAGTGGAGATGGCAGGCACCTCAGACCAAGCTGGATGTGGCAGCCAAGCTGTGAGGAAGCAGGCAGGTGTGCGAGGAGAGCGGTGAGGGCACAGGCAGTGTGCAAGGCATGCATGGGAAGGGTGGTCTGACAGGCAGACCGGGGCCCGGCAGAGGGCATGGCAGCACTGCGCAGAGCCTGCAGCTGAGAAATGCTGCTGTGATTGCTTTCCCTTCCTCCCAGTGCTCACAGTTTAGCCAAATCCTGCAGTAGAGAGCTGGAGGGGGCGCAGGGAGTTTGTTTGCATTCCTCAGGGTTTTTGTCAGCTTAGTCCTGCAGAGCCAGGTCTCATCTGTAATACTCCTGCTGCTTTTGTGTGCTGTCAGATTTGCCGGTAGAAGGCAAGGGCTCAGAGGCCATGAGACAATGTACTGTGAACTAGGAATTGAGGGAAGGAGGAAGGATGGCCTGCCCCCCTTCCCTGCCCCCAGCAGACATAAGGCTCACATGGCTGTCCTGCACCCCTTGCAGGTACTGGATAGGGAGCAACGATGGCACCAAGGTTTCTTGCCTGCTTGGGGACCCCACCATGTGTAGGTGTGAGGTGCTGTCACATGGGAATGTGAGGAGGGAGCTGGGTCCATCTTAGGGCTGCAAGATTCCTCTAGCAGGCATGGTTATCCCTGCTGCCATTTCCTCCTCCCATTGCAGAAAAACATGGGAAATCTCAGGAATTCTGTTTGCTATTTTAAGCAAGTTTCTCTGTCCCTCCCGATATCACTGCTTCCTTGTTCTCACCAGAATATTACAAGGATAATAATTTTAATCCTTCATGAAATGTTGGCATTAAAGGCTTTGAGATGCTGGAAAAGTGTCTGTCCATAACAATGGGGTTAGTGTGACTGTGAGACTCATCCAGCCTCCAAATAAACCTGCACGCATTCGTGCCACATATAGCTGAGACTGCCCTGAGCCCTGGAGTGCAGTCCCTGTCCTCACCAGGACCAGGCAGGCTGTTATTCTGTGTGTTTGATTGAAGCACGTGCCCTCTTGCAAAGTTTAATATGAGGAAAATGTAATAATAGTCATACTGCAGGAGGTTATATATCGTAACGCATCCAGTGTCTTTACAGGTCAGTTTTACAACAGTTGCATTTCTCAATCCCTGTAATTTAATCTGATGGTTAGCTTCATGACTTAATTCTTTACTATGTCTCTGAGCTTCTTCCTCAGAACGCTGATGTGTAGTGACTCAAAATGATGGCATTTGGTGCACGTTCATCCAGAATCCTGTTACTGGGCATTGAAGTAGACAGGGGTTGCTCGTGTCCCATCTCTGATACTGGTAGTGAATGCAGCGATTCCAGAATCTGGGGTCACTGATGGTGTGTAACCCAAAGTCCCTGCCTTTATATATGTGTCACTGTGGAAACAATGTAATTCACTGATCTGGATGCTAAAGAGCGATGAGTACTTTTAGGTATATAAAGAATAACACACGTAATCAGTGATTAAAATCTCTTTATTTCACATGTGTTGGGGATGTCTGGGTGGCACAGCACCTCACACCCCTGGTCTAAAGCCACCAGGGCTCCACTGAGCTCAACAGCCACAATCTACATCGTCGCTGTCCTTTGGCTCTGGGCCTTGCGCCCTACAAAAACAACCTGGATAAAACCCCAGCTATCCAGCTGCCGGTGCCCGTGCTTTCACTTCACTTTGTGCAAATATTGGTTCCAAAGCACAGAGAGGAGGGGCTTGGCACGTGGCCTTGCAGCGCAGCGCTCCCAAACCAGCAGTACGAGTCTCAGCAACATGAGCTTGGCAGCGCTTTCACATTGCTCAGTCGCTAATCTTCCAAATTCTTTGCCTTGGGTATAATCCCACAAAATATGATTCAATTTGTCAACATAGCTACCTTATGACTAGTGTGTGTTTAGCTGGTCAGCCCATTTTGTACATTCCCTATCAAGTGGAATAGTGTGCGACAGCAGAAGCGGTTGGAAAAATATTTTTCACCCCAGATAGCTCAGAGGCTGAAACTTGCTTGCTGTTTTCCACTGCCCCAGCTTGCAAGATTACACTGTACAATATAGTGCCTGTAGTTAAGGTGCATTTATAAGACTGTTTCACATTGACTGCATTTTTCATTCCCTATAATTTACATAGCTGAAGGTTAACTTCACAGCTTAATTCTGTATTATCCCTTCTAGTTTCCTGCTTGGGACAGGAATAAATCTAAGCCCATTTCTGTTTAGCAGAGTGTGTTTATAGTTCATTGTAGCAAGCTGGGCGTATTTTACCAAGTGTCCCCATCTCCAGCATGGCTGGCTGGGCAATCAGTCTCATGTGCATGTGGACACCGTGTGTGGCAGCATGTTGCTGGGGCAGAGGTGGCTTTCCTTTGAGGACCTCATAGTTCGGCCCTGTGTCAGCCCCTGGAAGAGACAATTTGGCAGGCAGGAACAGTCTCATGTCTTGTACCCAAGTGTCAAACTGGGCAGAGTACAAAGAAGCCATTCCTGAATAATGAATGCTTTTAAAGCACCTATTTCTGTTCCTCGGGATATAGAGTTGTGGGACATGGACTCAACTCCTAGCTCGGGTAAGCAGGGCAAGTGAATTCAGGCCTGTCTTTCAGGCTGCCCACTAACACCTCCCAGACATTCCTCCTTCCCTGTGGGCTCCGTGTCCCTTTATCACTCAGCTCAGAAGGGACAGCACTGTCCCCACAGCCTCATGGATCAAGAAAGACTGGGCACAAGGGCTTGTGTTGTCTTGCCTAGCTGTGTGCCAGTAAGGTGCCTGGCCCAATTCCAATCTTGGCAAAGCAGCTCCTCTGAAGGGCAAGGCTCGTGCTGCAGGCGCCATGCTCCTGGCCAAGGCCAGAGAGCCAGAACTCAGGCAGCAGCCCCTGGGCCATACGTTGGAAAGCTATCAATGTGCCATCCTCTGTGCCTGCTCTGAATGCAGCCAGTGGTGGAGTGGCCTTAGGACCTTTTCTGCCCATCCATCCCAATTTGCCTTCAGGGAAGAGTGTCTAAGGGCAAGGCAAGGCAAGGCAGAAAGTGCCCAGAGCATCCCAGTCAGCTCTCCCTTTAGGGAGTCTCACCATCCTTAATATCCCCACCACCACCACCTGCACTCGCCACATCCCCAGTGAGGACGCAGGCCCTTGGGAGCAGAGGCACCAAGATGGCCAGGCAGCGTGATGATCCTGAGGAAGAGGCTCTGCGGGGCTTCTGTCAACCCAACACCACCTTCTGAGCAGTGTGAGTCCTGGCTGTCGGGCTGCAAGGAGTTGATTTTGTTTACTGTTTCTAATAAGCCAGGTCTCGTTATCATGGGGTGAGCTGGATGTGTCATATTGTGACGGTCAGGGGCAAACAAAAATACTGCGACGCGGATCTGCACTGAGAATATCTGTGAAAACAAGGCTGGTGATGATGACTCACATCTCTGCAATGCCACGTTAGATTTGCTAAAGGCAGCTGGCTCGTGGTGTAGCACGGGAAAGGCTCCGCCCCAGCCCTGCTGTGGTGGCCTGGCCTCAGCTGGCAGCAAGAATTTACAGGACCAAAAATCACAGTTGATCTCAGGAAGATGTGCAGGGGTGATCAAATCTACACCAGGAGCCATTTGTGGAAAGAGCAGATTTTATGGTAATTTTTCATGCCTGTAGGAACAGAACTCAGTCCTGCACTGCGCAGAGCCTGCAGTGAGTTGAAGCATGTGCTGCGCTGTGTGGATGTGAATTACCAAGCTTCCACTCACTGTCAGGAGAGAACCCTGCTAGGAAAACCATCAAGAAGCACCGTTAAAACCAAGCAAGGAGAGGGGTGCAGACACATTGAAGCCAGTCACAGTTACTGGGACAAAACCCATTCTGTGAGGATGGCTTTGTATTCAAACAGTGCATCAGCACTGAAAGGTCTCCTGAACTCCTTGGCTGGTGATGAACAGAGGCAGGAAAGACAGGAGACAATGAATATAAGAGTTCAGATGATACACTGAGATGCAAGCTCTTGATAATTCACCCAGTTGGAGAGCATCCTTGCTGTGGCTGCAGGAGGGGAGCTGTGGCCAGCTGTGGGGACAGGTGGCCCTGCTTGTGCCTATGGGTGGGTTGTGATTTGGGCTAAGCACAGAGGGCAATTCATATCTGCTTTGTGCATGAAGGGTGCCTCGTTCACTGGGTAAACGAGCATTTTTCTCTAGGATGTTCTCAAGCACGTGCTTGTCTTTAACCCTCCCTTTCAGCAGATGACTTATTTCCTTATCGGCCCCCTCCACAGCTCTTCCAGAAGCTTCCAGGATATTTCCAGCTCATGAAGATCTCTGACCCTTTTTACTTTACTGTTCTTCAGTGCTTCTTCCTCTTCTTCACTCAGAGAGATGCAGAGCCCATCAGGAAGTCCAGGCTACTGCCCAACATGTCATCAGGACTAAGGGCATCATTCTGAATATGCTGCACAAATCTTTTGATAGGGAAGTACAAAAGAGAAAGGGGAAGCACGTAATTCAGACTGATTTTTTTTTTCCTGTAAGCAAACTGAACAACTTCAGGAGCTCTTTACCTTCTGCATTTCTTACGTTTCTTTGCAAACCCAAACCCACGCATGCAAAAATGTTGCTGTTGTTCACTTCATCATGTGGCAGCACTTGGGAACCAGTTGACAGTGAGGCTGGGCAAGCAACCCAGGAGACAGATTGTCCTGTGGAAGCCACTGGTGAGACCAAATTCTGCTGTCATCCAACCTGGACAGTGTTTGAGGAATGTGTCCTTAAGCTGAGATCACCTCCATGGGACTTTGGAGGAGGTAATATGTGTTGACTTGGAGCAACAACTGCTGAACTCCAGCTTGTGGTCCAGGCAGGCAGAGCTGGAGCAGCATCCACCTCTGTTCCATTGGCTGGGACCAGGTGTTGCACTGGTTCAGTAACCCTTGCTTGGATTGCGAAGGAGAGAAGCTGAAAGTTTCCAAAGGCAAACTTCTGCTGCAAGGCTCTGGTGCCCCCATGGAGCTGGGCGTGGGGTCAGCCCTGACTTCATTGTAGCAAGGGCTGCCCCCCTCCCTGCCCCTCTACAGGGGCTTCTCCCATGCAATTCAGGTTGTTCCACGCAGAGCTTAGGGGCTGCCTGCTAAATCACACCATTAAATCCCTGAGTCCGGGTTTGAGTGTTTCCATGTGCCTGGAGTGTCTTAATCTGGGCTGCTTGGGGAATTTTTATCCCGCGGATCCTTCGGTATGCCTGGAATGTTTGCTTTTCCTACTGCGTGCGTGTGTTTGAGGCACTCCTGTAAAAATAAGAACTTCCTGGCCGCCTTGTAAATCTTCCCTTGACCAGCACAGTCGCCTTGGGTGATTAATAAAGGGGCGAGCTGAACCCAGCACCCGCGGGGAGCTCAACAAAGGGCCCTCGAGGCTGGCCTCCCTCCAGAGCCCGCCCAAGGGACGCGCATGGTGACACCATTTTTCGGTAAGAGCCTGGGAGAGGAAGAACGAAACGGAAATTCCAGCGAGCTAAGGAAATGCACCAGTGGGCCAGGGCTTGGGAGGCGTTTTCTATTGTATCATCGAGCAGCTAAAACATACAGCTCTGCTGGAAAGTTGTTCTGCCAGCATTGGGACTCTCACTGAGCTGCTTGTAGGACTGCTCAGAACTCGAGGGGCTGAGTTTCTTCTGGGGCCTGGTCTGCTTGAGGTCGACTGGAGTTGAGCTCAGTATTGCTCGCACTATTTTTCTTCTTATTTCCCCTCTTCTCTTCATGGATCCTCTTCTGCCCACCCTTCTCCCAGCAGCCAGTCACAGGGCTTCTGTTTCAGTGCCGTTATGGAATATAATGGAGAGAAAAAGCATTTCTAGAGCCTACCTTCAACACCTACTCATATCCCAGTGCACTGCCTCTAGGCTCAAGTATCACTGTGTTTCTCCTGCAGGTTTCTCACTGTTGCATCTCTCCCTGTTAGCCCCAGGCTTATAGGAGCTCCTGTTCCCCTCCCTGCTTTGCCGTGGGTGTTTCCTCCAGACATTTGCTGGACCAGAGGAAACTGTATGGAGGCAGATGCTCTTCACCTTCCCCTCTGCACGCCTGCCCAGATGTTGCTCTCACAACCATCAGCACACACCACAGGAGGTCAAAGATTTGTGACAAGGGCATCAAGGGACATTTCACACTCTTTGTGCCCAAGTGAGGTTTGCCTGGAGGTGCGTCTCAGTAATGAGCCTGCTGGCAACCCACTGCTTTTGAGCAGTGACAGCCTGGTGTCACCCTCCCTGTCAAGGTGAAAGAGTTCCTGCTGTGTTTGGGACCCTGCAGTGAAGAACAAGCCCTGCCTAATGCTCACCCCCACATTTCTTATTTCACCAAGCCAGTGCACAGGTTGGAGATGGCTGAGTCTCCTTCAAGTGTTGCTATCAGGCATCAGAGTCAACATCCCTTTTCTTTCCCTGCTATCTGCCCCTCGGCCAGCCCTGATCCTCCACACCAATTAGTTCTCACTTAAACATCCAGGAGCATAACACCAAGAGGATTCTGCCATGGCACGTTATCCCCATGGCAGGGAAGATGCAAAGCTTCCTTAGCAGTCTGGATGCGTGCAGTGACTTGGATCACAGAAGAGGAATAAGGAGGAGCAGCCCCCACTCCTTTTGCAGGTGGCAGCTGCAGATTGGGGTTCTTGCACAGAACTGCCTGTGAGGAGGTGTTCTGCCTCGTGACCACCCTGTGGTTGAGAGAGGGACCACACCATCCCAGGGATGCTCTGATACTGCGAGTGCCTTTTATTTAGGAGTTGTGTTGGCTTCTCACAATTTTCTCCTAGGCAAAAGGATCATTTTAAACTTTCAGAGAACCGTAACCAAAGAACATTTGGGGTTTTCTGGTTCCCCAGAATAAAACAATTTCCCCCCCTCCCACTTCTCCCCAAAAGGCTCAGCCTTTTCAGTCCTCTCCCACCCCCAGCCTTCCATAAAAAGGCTGTGAAGCCAACCTTCCCACAGGAGGTGTCCCATAGCCCACAGGGCTGCAAATGTGACAGGAGTTGCTCTTGTGTCACCCCACAGCCCTCCTCTGTCCTGCAACCTCCTCCCCGCCAGCCCTCCTGCAGGCAGGAAATCACACCCAGAGATCTGCATTTCTCAGGAAAGAGCGAAAATGCCACAAAGGTGAGAATGTGGCCAAATTATTGCTGGCAGGAGCAGAAAAGGACAAGTTAACATCCAGGAGTGGAAATTACTCATTTCAAGAATGGGGGAGGGAGGGGGTGCAGGGGGATGGGGTTAAAATGCAGAGAAGAGAAGGACACCAGCCCATTTCTGACATAATGCAGTCAGAAATCTGCACTTCACACTTTGTCTTTGATGTTGGGACAGAAGATGCCTATTTGTGCTTCAGTGTGGTAGGAGCTGTGCCTTGGGGGATGGCTGCTCATGGGGACCAGCCCAACAACCCACTGCCTCCATCACCAGCCCTGGTCCTGCATCGCTCCAGTTGAGCCCCCACTGAGATGCAGAGGTAGAAAGATTTTGGGAAGATGATGGCCGAGAAGGAAGAATGGATGACGGGGCAGCAGTGATGGGTGTCACTGACAAGGCTGCAGCACCCATCCTGCACCCCAGCAGGACATGGCATCACCCTGCATGTCCCTGGACATGGTGCCAGTCAAGGTGACATGGGCTGGACACATCCCCAGGGACATTCTTGAGGTGTCACTGTTGGGCTGTTCGCAGAGCTGTGGGGTTGGCAGCCCCAATGGTTCATGCCACATGGATCCTGGCATGAGTAAACAGTGCGGGAATGGGGAACAGGTGCTTGCATGGCGACTTGAGCCCTGTTTTTAATTCTTGCTTTGAAGCAGGGATTTGTGAGAGGGACAGGAGGAGGCTTTTGGCATCCTGGGGCTCGGTGGACACGGCACCAGGCTGCCCATGTGCTGTCAGCATCCCTCCACAAGCATCTTGCTGGCCACAAACCTCTCCATCACACGCATCCTCCCCAGCTTCGGGGCTCGGGAGTGGCAGTTGGGAGCCACAAAGAAAGCCAAGGTGATCTCATCCCACAAGTATTTTCTTGGCTCATTCAGCCCGCTCCAACGCCTCACCGATAAGGCTGGACGATGAGGTCAGCAGCAGGGTTTGGCATCGCCGAGCTGTGTGTCACCGAGGAGCCCGGAGCTCCAACACCTGCACTTAGCCCTGCGTTTTGGGGTTGGGGCTGCAGGGAGCTGCTTCTCCCCACGGTGAAACCACTTCTGTGTCTTCTGCTCCATAAGCCTGTTTGTTCATCCTTCCTCTAAAAATTCCACCGGTTCTGCTGGCCCATTCCTAAAAGTAGAGATATCAGCACATCTGATGTCTAATCTCACGGCTAAGAGGATCTGAAGCTCTGGGGCGGCAATCGGCAATCGCAAGCATCCCAAGCATCTTGCCTTCGAGCAAGGACATGGCACACCACCGTGCATCTCCATCTCCAACAGCAGCCCTGCATCCCTTCCCTGCAAAACTGCCAAGTCTGGGCTTTGGGGGCTGCTTCGACCTTTCCACGTGCTTCATCCTCTGATGAGAGGCAGAGGGTCTGCATGGGTCTGTGGATGGGAAAGGTCTGTGTGAAGTAACCAGCAGCTGGTTAGGCTCCTCCAGGGGAACATGGAAAGGTGGAAGCTTCCCGTATCTGCTGTGTTAGAAAGAAAAAGAGGAGCAGAGGGCTTTTCCTCTTCAGATCACTTTCCAAAGCGCTGTTATCAGCCCAGGAGGGGTTTCCTGCTGCCAAAAATAGAGCGGTGTTGAGATAGGAAGGGAAGCGGGATGACGCAGGCATAGATAAAGCTGCTGGATGAGCCAGGGGGGCAGCTGGGTGCCCCCATCCCACTGAGAGACCCCCAGTGGGGTTTGGGATCTCACCTACACCTGCACTGTGCCCAGGGCTCTTGTTTCTCGGCCCCGTTATCAATGAGCGGCCGGGTGCTGAATGTAAGCCCAGTGCCTCCATCGCTGGGGCTGGCAGGGGAAGCTGGCCGGTTTGCAGCTCTGCAGCGTGCATCTGTGCCTCTCTGAAGGATGCTGCAGGCGTGCAGCGGGGTTTGGCCGAGCAGACAGCATTCCCCGCATCCTGTCCCCTTCCTTCCCCCAGACAAAGCCCCTCAAGGATGGCAAAAGGAAGAGCCCGACGGCCCGCTCCGGGCTTTGTTCGGCCTTTGGAAGGTGCCAAATTCCCTCTCTCAAGAATGAGAGCTTAATGTCCCGTATCTAATTAGTAATTTTCCCTGCACCTGCCCCTCCGCCGCCCCTCGGGCCATCTGCCGTCTCGGGGCCCCGCGGTCGGACGTGCCTGGCGCTGGGCGCTGGGGGTCCCGCGGCTCCTCCGCGGCGGCCGCACGACGGGGAAGCGGCTCTGCTGCCCGGGGCTCCGACCCGCCGCACCCCACAAAAGGAAGGCGCAAAGCACGCGTGCAGCCCGCACGAGGGGTGGGGGCCGGGGAGGGGGGGGTGCGATGGGGAAGGGGAGCAGCGCTGGCAGAGGGCAGAGCAGATGGGGCCGCGGCTTTTTGTAGGGCCGAGAGACAATGGCGCGTCTCTCGGGGCCGGGATCAGGCACGAAGATTTATGCGGGCGGGCAGCTGGCGGGCAGAGCCTCGCGGCCCCCCCGGGCAGCAGCTGCGGCCCCAACCCCTCCGCCAGCCCCCAGCCCGGCGCTGACACCGACCGTCCCGGCCCGAAATGGCGGCTGGGCTGCCGCTGCTCCCCCTGGCGGCGGAGAGAGGACGGGGAGGAGGAGGAGGCGGCGGGGCGGGGCGGGTCCGGCCCCGCATTCCGGGCATAGCAGCGCCCGAGCCCGGCCCCCGCTACCGGCGGGGCCCGCAGTCGGCAGCGGCCTCGTTCCCCGGGCGGCAGCACGTCCGCGCCGCTCCGCCATGCTCCGGTAAGTGCCGCCCTCCCCCTGGTCCCGTCCCACCGGAGCCGCACAGCCGCTGGGTGAGCCGCGCTTCTCCGACCCCCCTCCCGCTGACGTCCCCGTGTCCCCCCCGCAGGTGCCCGCGTCGCTCGTAGAGCCCCCGGACGGACGGACGGACGGACGGAAGGAACGCAGCGGAGATGAGGACGGCGGAGGATTCGAGCGGGACGGTCCTGCACCGCCTGATCCAGGAGCAGCTGCGCTACGGGAACCTGACGGAGAACCGCACGCTGCTGGCCATCCAGCAGCAGGCACTGCGCGGCGGCACGGCCGGCAGCCCCCGCTCGTCGCTGGAGAGCCTGACCCAAGAGGAGAGCCAGATGGTGCCGCAGTCTGCCCGGCAGGAGCCGCAGGGCCAGGAGCACCACGCCGACCACCTGTATTCCGAGCACGGAGGTTACCGGCCGGCCCAGCCCCAGCACAAGGGCGAGGAGCTGCCCAGCTACGAGGAGGCCAAGGCGCATTCTCAGTACTACGCGGGGCAGCGGGGCGGGCAGCAGCACGGCGGCACCCGGCGCCCCGACGACGCCCTCAAGGACCTGAAGCACGGCCACGTGCGGTCGCTGAGCGAGCGGCTGATGCAGATGTCGCTGGAAAGGAACGGGGCCAAAGCGCACGGCCCCATCAGCTCGTCCCACAGCTACCCGCAGCTCTCCCGGCAATACACCCTGCGAGGGCAGCGCCCCGAGGGGACGGAGCCGCGCGGGCCTCCACCGGAGTACCCCTACATCCTCCCCGGCCAGGAGACGGCCGTCGCTTACCTGTCTCGGCCCTGCTCCCGGGACGGGACCGGCTTCCAACACCCCGAAGTCAGGTAACCCGCAGCCCCTCGCCGCTTTTTGGGTGCGGGTTGGTCCCGGTTTGCCCCAGCTGGTTCAGAATTTCCAACCGACAGCCAAAACTCCAGTGCTCTGGGAGGGATCCGGGGTTAATTCAGGAGCTGGAGGCAGGTCAGGAAATGGCTACATTCGGAATAGGCATGGGCTGGCGTGGAAAGAAAATGTGCTGCTTGAAGTGGAAAAAGCTGCCCGGCAGTCCCCGGCTGATGGTGTCCCCGGCCCCGTGCCTTCCAGCAGTGTGGGTGGGAGTGTTGAGCAGTGCTCCTTCCTTCCAGCCGATCGATACCTCCAGCAAAGCCTGGCTCTGCTTTGAGATGTGTGCGTGTGGAGATCTGGGCATCTCCTGGTGCTCAGGGAAGTGTGGTGTTCTGGCATGGAATCGCTATGGGCAGGAGCTCCGAGCTGATTTACCAAGGCAGGGAGTGATAGCATCTCTGGCAGGAAATGCTCTCCTTCCAGGGAACAAAGAGGGGAAGGGGAGCTGTGAGGAAGATGCATTTGTTCTTCCTCACTCCTGGATCACCCCACAGGAATGCGGGCTCCAGCAGGGCGGCTGCATGGCTCAGGATGGCTGAGGCAGCCATGGGATGTCGAGGAACTCTGGGTGATAGAATGAGGATGTATTAACAGTGTGGTGGCAAGGCTTTGAGCCAGGAGCCCTGCCAGGAACGCTCTCTTTGCCCAGAAAAAATGAGAAGTAGTGCTGCAGGCTTCCAACGCTCATCCTTTGCTGAGGTTTTTCCTGACTGCATCACCCAGCAGCAGGGTGGGACCAAGCCCCCCCTGACCTAGCAGTCAAGTCCTGATGTTCTCAGGTGCTTAAATCCTGGACGGGGAGGTGCTCAAGCTGCAGACAGCACCCTCAGATAGGGTTTCCTTCATATTCTGTGAGCTCATGGGTGAGTGCCAAAGCCAACCCTTCCCAGCTGTGCAGGGCAGGTTGGGTGCTGGCAGAGCCTCTCTTATCCTTTTGAGAACGGCCAGGGGGCACCCAGCACCTCTTTCGTCCATAGAGCACCCCAGGGTGCTGCAGGAGCTCTGCGTATCCACACCGGTCAATTGGAGGATGAGAACATGGGAGCTTGAGGTGGTCGATGCTGAGCATCTCTCTTTCCCCCACAGCAGGCTGATGCCAGCGCCCGTCCCCGCAGCGTTCCTGCCCCCACCGAGCACGCTGGGCTCGCTCAGCCCTGCTGGTGTGGAGGCCCTGGTGAGTGCACAGGCAGCCTCAGCTGGCAGCCGGCTGGCCCAGGTGGATGCGGTGCTGCGGGAGAATGAGAGGCTGCTGCTGGACAATGAGAGGCTGCGGCGGGAGCTGGAGAGCTGCACGGAGAAAGCCAGCCGAATCCAGAAGGTGAGCTGGCCTCTGCTCCCTGTCAGCATGCTGGAGGTGCAGGACCCCAGCCCCACTGTTTATTTGGGATGTGGGCAATGAGCGCAGATGCTCGGCTCGCTTCTGCTCCTACGCAGTGCCTCACCCACCGGCATCCATCCTCTGGGGAGGAGGGAATGGCTCTGTGACCTCCTGCCCTGCCGTGTCACAGGCAGCAGATTTGGGCTGCGAGCAGGTACACCCAGGAATGGCCTCATCTGCACAGCGTGGCTTTGTCCCTTGTTTTTGGGAGAGCTCGTGCATTTGCTTCCATGCCGCCTGGGGCAGGATCAAGCAGCTGCTGTAAAAATTCACCCCCTTTTGTGGTTTAATCTCTGCCCCCTCCCTCCACCGGCTGCCCCCCACAGCAAGCAGCTGTGCTTCGGTGGCAGCGCAGCTCCTTGGCCAAGTGTGGAAGCGAGGGGAAAAAGAGCCCATTTTGAGCTTCCAGTAGCACTCAGGCTGTCTCCACCCGGCCCAGGAGCGTGCCCGGCCACCACAGAAAGCCCTTTGTGCAGCTTTGCACAAGGGCAGGGCTGTTCCCTGCCGGACAGACGGACACTGGGAGGCACGGGGAGAAGCTGGGCCAGCCCTGGGGGGAGTGCACGCTAAGGCAAGAGAACTCCCTCTGCACCCACAAGGCTGAAAGCAAAACAAAAGGGGGTTTTGCCCCAAAACCTGTGGTACAGTGGGGGTTTCTCCCTCTGAGGCTCCTTTGTGGGTTTGCTGAGCCCTGTCAGCAGTGCAGGACGGGTCCTGAGCCTGGGCAATGTTTCGCCAGCATCTGCCTTTCTTTTCCTCATTCCACAAATATCTCACCCCCGCCCGTCACTTCCTCCTCCCCAGCTGGAAACGGAGATCCAGCGCATCTCGGAGGATTACGAAAACCTCATGAAGGCGTCCTCCAAGCGGGAAGCACTGGAGAAAGCCATGAGGACCAAGAGGGATGGGGAGATGCGGCGGCTGCAGGACTTCAACCGAGACCTGAAAGGTGAAGAGCGGCTGCGGCCCACAGGTCCATTGGGTTGACCCAGTGGCTCCTGTGCCCCAGTTCCCAATTCCAGACCTTTCCTCTCCCTTCTTCCTGGAGGCCCTCTCTGTCCATCAGCTTTTCCCCAGTATGCTTCTTTTTGGCAGTTTTATTAGTCTGAGTGTTTCTACAGGTGGGAGGGGGTAGGTGGTTGGGATTCTGCTCCATCTGTCCAAAACAGTCTTTTAAATCTAATTTCTTTTTGTTTAATTTTTATTTTTACACCAGAACGCTTGGAATCGGCCAACAAGCAGCTGGCCAGCAAGACTCAGGAGAACCAAGAGAGCAACCAGGGCACGGTGGCAAAGCTCCTGGCGCAGAGTAAGTCCCCTGGGGCTCGGCTTTGCCTGATTTGACACAGCAGGGACTCAGAGCAGAAGCCTTTATGCTGGAGGAAGAGGTGGGGTGGGGGGGTGGGAGCTTTTTGCCCTTCCCCTGGGAGTGCTGTGCTGCTCAGGGCGCTGGATGCGAGCCATTAATCCCGGCCGGCCGGCGGGGGTGACCTGCATTCTCCACATTCCTGCCGCCGTGCGCCGGCTCTTCCAGCACAAAGTCCGCACTCCCTCCCCCTGCTTGCCCAGCCCTTCCGTGCTTCTCTTCTCTGCAAGCTGGAATTTCTTATCTGGGGGGAAAAAATGCAGTAAAATCCATATTTCTATTTCTCCTAAATGTTATTTCATCAGAGAGCTGGTGTTGGTGTTGTGGGGGAGGAATTGTGTCACCTTCCTTGGTGTAACCTAGGACAGATTTTCTCATCGCAGGCCAAATTTTTGGCTGGAATTTGCCAAAAGGAGGCTTTGTGATGCAGCAAGTGTCCATGCTGGTGTCTCGGTCCATCAGGGCACGTCTGTGTTCTGAAATGTGTGCTGTAGGGTTGCCACCTGACCCCGGCACATGAGTTGTGCTGGGTGAGGGCTGCTGACACCACTCAGCCGAATGGAGACCCGTGGGCACAGCCTCTTTTGGGAGGCCTCTGTAGGCCTTCTCATCCTCCAGCATCGCGTCTCCAAGACTTAGCCGGGTTTTCTTTTGCAGGCTATGAGCACCAGCAAGAGAAGGAGAAGCTGGAGCGGGAAGCCTCCCTGCTGCGCAGCGCCAACGAGGACCAGCGCCGGCGGGCAGAGCTGCTGGAACAGGCGCTGGGCAGCGCCCAGGCACGGGCAGCCAAGGCGGAGGCCGAGCTGCGGAAGAAGCGGGCGTACGTGGAGAAGGTGGAGAGGCTGCAGGCAGCCCTGGGTCAGCTGCAGGCCGCCTGTGAGAAGCGGGAGCAGCTCGAGCTGCGGCTGCGCACCCGCCTGGAGCAGGAGCTGAAGATGCTGCGGGCTCAGCAGGTGAGGGCGTCCTGGGCACTGTAAGGTGGGAGGTGCTGGCGATCTGCGTCCCAGCGTCTCCTCACCTTCTCTCTGGGTCTTTTCTTGACTGTTGCAGAGGCAAGTGGGAACTGCAGGTGGTGGAGGGACCCCCGAGTTGAGCGCCCACAGGCTGTCGGAGCAGCTGAGGGAGAAGGAGGAGAAGATCTTGGCCCTGGAGGCTGACATGACCAAGTGGGAGCAGAAGTACCTGGAGGAGTGCACCATGAGGCAGTTCGCCATGGATGCTGCTGCCACTGCTGCTGCCCAGCGGGACACCACCCTCATCAGCCACTCACCACGGCACTCACCCAACAGCAGCTTCAATGAGGACCTCCTGCTGGCCAACCACAAGCACCAGGAGATGGAGAACAGGTACCCCACCTTCCCAGTGAGCTGCTTGTTGGGCGCTGTGAGCTGCATGCATCCTCAATGGGCCAAGTGACTCCCGTGAGGTTTTTACCCAAGGCTTTGGCTCCATCGCAAGGTTCCTCCTTCCCATCTCAGCTTCTCCCTCTTCATCTCTCCAGGTTAAAAGCCCTTCATGCCCAAATCCTGGAGAAAGATGCCGTCATCAAAGTCCTGCAGCAGCGCTCACGGAGGGACCCCAGCAAAACCCTGCAAGGCTCCCTGCGGCCGGCCAAATCTGTACCATCTGTCTTCGCTGCCTCTGCTGCAGAAGGCTCATCCCGTGGCAGCACAGGTAAACGGGGATCCCAGCCCTCTTTGCCTCCAGCAGGGAGCAGCCTAAAATTTCCCCTTGCCACTTTAGAGGTGGCTCTCAGTGACTGGGGAATTTGGGAGTGTTTTGGGTGGGATTTCTCCCACGCTGACAAATTCCTAACGCTGTTCCTCCAGCAGGCAAAACTGCTGCAGATGAGGCAGCATCGGTGCCCGCCACTGTGCCCCTGCCCTCACATGCCAAGCATGGCAGCAAGGATGGCAGCACACAGACAGATGGGATGGCACAGAGCCGGGCTGAGGGTGCAGAGTGCCCAGCCAGCTCAACAGGTGAGTCCTGTGGTCCCCATGGATGCTCCAAGGGTTGTGGGGGACACAGAGAACAGGGCTGGGCTTTGTGTTGCAACTGTAAATCTGGGCACTGAAGCAGTCCAGCTCCAGGAGGACAGTTGTACTCCCTTCTCCAGATCTCACATTCTCACTTCGTTTCTCTGCAGAGAGCTCAACCGTCCCCAGAGCCCCAGACCTGTCTGACATGGTGGAGATCTTGATTTAAGGCTCTACTGGCCTCTTGGCTTCAACTTTCCAGCTCCCAGGCCAGGGAGACCCACTGTCATGACGATGGAACTGGCCAAAGAGGAGCGGTGACAGCGCGGTCCTCCACGTCCCATCTCTGCCACCATCCCCACTGTGTGCCCTACGCACGGCCCCGGGGGCACTGGAGTGCCTGGGCCCTGGTCACCCAGAAGATGCGACTCCCTGTAAATACACCCCTGTTTTGTAGGACAGGAGCAAACGTATTTATCACTTCAGGCTCCTTCTCCTCCTCTCCTGGGCTTTCTTCCCATCTCTCCCTCATCAGCTCCTTTCCATCTCCAATCCCCATCTCAGGAGCTGCTGGGAGAGCCCTGGGCGCATCCCGTGCTTCCTCACAAAGGGAGAGAATGGGGAACAGTGAAACGAAAAAGGAAAAATGAATAATAGAAAGAAAGAAGTCTGAGGATAAACCTGCAGGAGGTGAGATGCTCAGAGTGGAGCAACGTGTCCCATGGCTGGTGGGACGTGGGGCCCTGTGCCCCTCTACTGGCAGCTGGCTTCTGCCCGTAGCCAACACCGACTGCTCGGCCCTCAGAACTCAGACACTTCCCAGCCCTGCCCTTCATACATCTCTATTTTATTTTATTTTTTCTTTCTCCTTCAAATGTGTGCATTTGCTGGACAACTGCATGTTTTATTTTCTCTCTCAGACACGTAAAAAATGCGTTCTGTTCTCATGCATTGTTTACAAAGTAGAAAACAAAACAAAACAAAAAAAAAGAGGAAAAAAATCCCCACAAGTTAATATATTTTATATTAATATTGTTATTTCTTTTTAAGTATTTTTTTTTTTTTGTGCTGTGAACTTTTTTTATTTTCCTGCCAAAGACGACGAGTTCTTGTTTGTGCATTTTAAGTTATCTGAAGTATTTAAACATAAACCTGGCTGTTTCGTTATGCCGCCCTATACTGAGATTGCTGTAGCATTCCACTTGGTATAACAATATTTTAATAAAAAAATCAATTAAAAAAACCCCACCTTTTAGCACACAGTGCCCGGGGCTGAGCGTGCAGGGGCTCCCATGGCTGTGGGACAGGTCTCTATTGCTGTAGGGATGGATTGGAGACACCCAAAGCAATGGGAAGGCTTGAGCTGCAATCCTGCTTTGCTTGTGGGCCGGCTCTCCGCACTGCAGCCTTCACTGGGACTCCTGCAGCCTCCCAGGGCTGTACCTGTGCTGCCTCCCCTCTCCTGCTCCCCACAGCTGTGCAGTGGCTGCCTGGGAAGGGCTGCAGCATTCCTGGCATTCCGCAGTGCTCACACCCGCTGCTTTATTTACCCAAATCCGGATGCAGGTCTGACTGCTTGCAGGAGGCTTTTCAAGAGCTGCAAAGAAAAACCAAAACAAAACAAATGAGGAAAGGGAAGGATAAATCGTGAAGCCCACCCTGTAAATGGAGCAAGGAGGCCCTGGCCTCTCCTGAGGATGCACCAGCACGGGGGAGCTGTTTGTTTCCTAGGGTTGTTTCTGAGCTGGAGGAGCAGCCTGATGCAGCTCAGTGCGTGCGCCCAGGAAGGCAGGAGGAGCTGAGACCCACCAAAATCCTGCCCAGGTGCCCACGCTGCTGCAGCAGCATCCACCAGTGAGAAATGCTTCCCAAATCCCTCCGAGAGGGGAGGAGGCGGTGTGCAGACGGGCTCCAAAACTGATGGTTCTGTCTTCGTGGTCTGGTCTGCACCCACGCTGTCTCCTCAGAGTTGTGCCATCAGCAGCATCGCTTGCACCCGCTGTCCTTCATCCCACACCAGGTCCTGCTCAGGTGAGGGCACGTCCCCGTCCCTGCTGCGAGGTCACCAAGGATCCATTTGCTTTCTCAACTAAAATAATGACAGGGAGCCAGAGCTGCTCCCGTCCTCGTGCTCCTGATCCTTGTGTCCCAGTATCCCCGTGTCTCTGTGTCTTTGTGTCCCTGGGTCCCCACGTCCTCAGTCTTTCATCCCTGCACTCCTGTGGCTTCAATCCCTGGGCCTCTGCACCCCTGTATCTTTGTATCCCCGCATCCCAGCTGAGAATGGATCTCGGTCCTCAGAGCATCCCTGGGGCTGGGCCTCTTCATCCTCCCATCTCTGTTCTCCTCTCCATTTCCACAGCCATGCGCCGTGTCTGGAAATGGAAAGGGGAGCCTATCGCAATCCCCTCGAGATGGAAAACACCACTTTAAAAATCCCCCAAATCCCCACCTTCCACCAGGATTTGGCAGAAAGGGGGATTTCCCCCGGTCTGCATCTGATAGAGGAGGACCCGTTCAGGGGCGAACTGCGGGGCACAGCAAACCAGTTGGGCAGAGCATGCAGCCTCACGCCCCAGCTTGCTCTGGGTGCAGGAATGAGGCTCTGCCCGCTGTGCCGGCTCTCCCCACTGCAGGCTGCTCCTTCCTCAGCCCCAGCCCTCCTCCTCCTCCTCCTCCTCCTCTGCTGGAGCGCACTGGGCGAATTCCTCATTCCAGTTCCCCGCGCCGCGCTGCCTGCCTGCCATCTTTGCATGCAAACAGTAAACAGGCTGTTATTATCTGGGATGCTTTGAATAACTGTGGCTATTTTCTCTCTTCCCAGTATTCTAAAAAGGCAAAAAATTCCCTGCGGTTTCTGAGTCAAGGTTTTTTGGGTTTTTTTTTTCCCCTCTTCTCCTTCCCTCTGTCTCCCTTCCCTTTCCTTCCCACCACCTCCATGACGAACCAACGCAGAGCTCCCTGCTCTGCTCCAGGGCTCTATGAACCTGGGCAGCCCATGGGCTTTCCATCTCTGAAGAGCTCCCAGCCTTCCAGGCATGGCCAAGGGCATTTCTCTGTTCCAACCATCCCGTGACTCGTGCTCAGAGCTGAGGGCAGATGTTGGGATGGAGTCCATGGGATGGGATGGCCTTGGGGCACCTCTCCCACCTGCAGGCCTCACGCTCAGCACTGAGTTGATGGGGAGAGGTGAGAGGAAGGTTATGAGGTCAACGGATGCTCTTTTAGGTGAATGTTGGGTTGTGGAGGTCGGGTTGCTTTTTGAAGCTCTCCGTTTTCCAACATGCCTTTGGAAAGACTCATGTGGAAATTGAAAGGCAGAGAAGTGACACAGCTCACTGCAGGGCTTTGTGCTTGCTCGAGGGTTTTGCTGCAGCAGGAAGGGTTGAGAGGTTTGGGGAGCTCAGCAGACCTGTGTGCCCTATCTGGAAACCTTGGGACAAATTGGGAAATTCCACTTTTTCTGCCTGGTTGCATCTTCCAGGATAGAAAACAACGCAAAGCAACCCGAAGCCAGATGTATGATGCCATGGAAGACTCTGCTCTATCAGCCATCCTTCATGGGCTGCAGAGCTCAGGCTGGGAGTCAGTGAGGCCCTTCTGCCCCATAGTGGAGCTGCACTTCCCATGGGCTTTGCTCTGGGGAGCGCTTTGTCCCCATGCACTGCTGCCTTGCCCCTATACAATGTCACTTTCCTTTCCACTTCAGAGCCGAAACTCTCCAAAACCACAAATGTGTAAGAATTTTTGCTTGCTAATCCAAGAGAAAGTACGTATTTTGCACTGTTCTCATGCTTCAGGAATTTACAGAGATATTTTCCTCAGATTTAGGGGAAACAATTGGCTTCGGGCAGAGCGAAGGGGTGGGAAGTTTCAGCTACCGATGCCTGGAACGGCACAGCCATGAGTGAATGAAGTCTCCTTGAAGCTCTCCATGGTGGCAGCGACTGCTGCCCTTGAATTCTGTGATGAAGCTGTAGTCCATTTCTTGGCAAGCCAGCACTGGAGTCCCACATCACCCCCAGCACCTCCAGCTGTGCAGCAGGGGCTCCAAAATCCCAGAATCCAGCTGGATTTTGGCACATTCAGGTTACCAAGCAAAGAGCCGGGTCAGGTGAGCCCATAGGCAAGTGCCAGCTGGAATTATGGCACGACAGAACGGTTTGGGTTGGAAGGGACCCTAAAGGCCACCCAGCTGCAGCCAGGTATCTGTGGGCACCTCCACCACATCAGGCTGCTCAGAGCCCCATCCAACCTGGCCTTGAGCACCTCCAGGATGGGGCATCTCAGAGCTTGGGGGTGCAGGACCTGCTCTCCCCCCCCCTTCTGAGGCACACCAAAGGATGTCAGTGGCCAAAGGGCTGCGGTTGTGGAGGTTTTTTTTGGCACAAGCAGGCTGGGTTTCCCCAGCTTGGAGGAGCTCTGTTGGCCCTCCATCAACTTTACACCAAAATGGGTGGGCAGGGAGCAGGGCCTGCCCTCAGAGCAGGGCCACGGCCGCTGGGCAGCACCAGGGAGGGATGCAACATAACGGAGCTGTGGCAGCGCAGCGAGAAGGCAGCTTTCAGGCACACAAACACTGAGAGCGAATGGCAGAAGGCAGCGTTTGGCCTGGGCCGAAAGTGACGCGCACTGGAAAATATTCCCACCCACATTTTTACACCCTGAAAACGCGACGATTTTTTGTTTGTTTGTTTGTTTTGCATCGGGTCCAGCGTGAAGCAACGCAGAGCTGCCCTTGGGATCCCGCGGTGTGCGCGAGGGGGGCCGTGGGGTGCAGGCAGTGGGGAGCATTGCAGAGCCCCACACAGAGCCCAGCAGCTCCTGGCGCATCCCGACGCCACCAGAAGTTTCGGAGCACGTTGCCGTGGTGACCCAAATGTTGTTTTTTCCAGCTGTCCAAGAAAAAAAAAAGAAAAGAAAGAAAGAAAGTGGAATAAGGATAATAATAATAATAATAATAATAAAACGGAACCGATGAAGGAAATTCTAAGAAAATGAAATAACCTGGAAAACTGGCCCAGCTCCCTCCTCCAGGAGGGTTTCTCCCAGCGCACACAGCTCAGAGCAGGGCAGGGGACCGCGGCCAGGCTCAGCAGCCACACCGTCTCCAAATAGAGTGGCACCGAGCTGCTGTCCTGGTGCTATTTCAGGTGACGGCCCCATGGCTGAGACGCCCGTCTGCATTTTTAGGGGAGGACCGGAGCATGGGCTGCAGCCACTTTTACATCCCCAGGCATCCTCGTCCAGCGTGACCCTTCCCTGAAACGTGCTCGGTTCCTTCATCAGCAGGAGGGTCGGGCTGCTCTCCGGGCTCCTCTTTTCCTTGCAGGCATGATTTTGGGACAGCAGTAACCCCACGGCCATCTCCTTGGTTTCTCTGAGCAGGCTCTGGTGTCTGAAGGGCTGCTGCGTGCACCGAGCGCTGGGGACTCACTGCGCTCTCCTCGCAGGGAGCTGCAGGGAGCAACGGTGCCTTTCCATGTTTTGAGCCCGGGTAACTCTGTGCTGTAAGAGTTTGGCTAGAAAGTGCTGGCTCGCTGCAACGTGTCAAGGCAAGCAGCCCTGCTGCCTGCTCCAGGTCCTGCACAGCTGCCCGCTCCTTGTGCAACACCCAGAGGTTTGCCAGGAGCGAGGCTGGGCCGTGGAGCAATGCGGAGGGACGGTGTCACCATTTCCCCCGGCACACAGCCTTGTGGTGATGCCCACTGCCATCCTACCCACCTCCTCCTGAACCCCAGTTTCCCAGGGGGAAGTTTATCAAATTGCGTCTCGAGATATTGAAAGACGTCGGTGCTCTGCTGTGTGCCCAGAGGGCAGCGGAGCCGTGAGGGGTCTGGGGCACAAAGTGTGATGGGGAGCAGCTGAGAGAACTGGGGTGGGTTGGTCTGGAGAAGAAGAGGCTCAGGGGAAACAGGAGGCAGTGGTGAGGTGAGGGTCGGCCTCTGCTCCGAGATTAACAGTGATGGGATGAGAGCTGATGGCCTTAAGTTGTGCCAGGGGGGGTCAGCATCCATCCCTGGAGGTGTTCCAGAGCCGTGGAGATGTGGTACTGTGGGATGTGGTGGGGTGGGCTGGGGTTGGGCCTTGGAGGTCTTTCGAAACGTAATGATTCTGTGATTCAAACAGAGAATTCCGTGCATCCTTTTGAAACTCCCCAGCTTTCCCTGCAGTCTCGGGGCTCCAGCAGCCTTTCCAAGCTGTGGGATGAGCAGCATTCCCCCAATGTCGTAGCACTGATGTAACGGGGTGGTGAATCAGTGGGGATCTTTCTGCCTTACCCGTGTCATATCAACCGCCATTGATGAAGCTTTGCTATTTAAATCTGCAACCCAGTCTTCGTAAGTGGTGAGTAACTGCTCCGTGTCTGATTTCAGCCCCACGAACCGGAGAGAACAGCAGGAATGCAAAACTATTCAGGGTGAGACCCTGCTCCAAACAAACGGGATGCCAGGCTCCAATCCCAGCGGTGTGTGACATTATAAAGCGTGTCAATAGCAGCTGCAGCCCTCTGTTAGGTGTGATGGAGGGAGGGGGGGGGGGGGATTGCAGTGCTTGTATTTGCTGCACTGGGAAAGGAAGCTCCCTGCCACCGAGGTCCTGGTGTTCCCCTCACGTGGGTGAATGAACTCCAGGGCCGGAGCTTGGAGCGAACACCGTGTCCACATTCTTCAGCCCGAGCTGGGAATGTCAACTCCTGTCCCGTCGCCAAGGGCCGCATTCCACCCCGATGCTGCTCCCAAAAATGCCAGCACCAAACGGTGCTGTTTGCTCTGGGAGGAGGCTGGGGGTGACTGCTGGGTCTGCTTGGGTGTTTGTACGTGCATGGCAGGGCCAGGCAGGGCTCAGCCTGTGTGTGACTCCTTTGAGGGGGGGGGGGTTCAGCAGGAATTCAGACCCCAGGGACAGGAGGGAGGACGCGGGGAATTCGCTCTTGCAGCCGGTTGCCATGGCTGCATATTTCAGAGAAGCAAGCAAAGGGAAAAAAAAAAAAAAAAGAAGAAGAAAACCAAAACATTTTATTGGGAGGGAAGAAAAATAGCGGGGCGAAAAAATGCAGAAGAGTGATGAGAAGACCTAGCGAGGCCAAGAAATGCATGAGGTCATCCTTAGAAACTGGTGTCTGAGGAGTTCTCTGTAGCTCAGGCTACTCTAATATTTATCGTGTGTTATTTAAACCATGGCTCCTGGCAGCAGCTGGGCCCCGCAGTGCTGCGTGCTGCTCCAGAGCGCTGTTAAAGCTGGAGCTGGGCTGGGGGAGCAGCTGGGAGGGGCAGGGGGGGACCTGGGGAGAAGAGAGAAGGTGGAGGGGTCAGTCATTCATGGGATGTCCCCAGGGAGTCCCGGAGCAAATGCTGGGATGAGAGGTGATGGTGTGAAGTTGCACCAGGAGAGGATCAGGTTGGGTATCAGGAAAAATTTGTGCTCAGAAAGAGCGGCGAGGCACTGCACAGCTGTGGAGGGGTCACCGTGCCTGGGGGCGCTCAGAGCTGTGGGGATGTGGCACTGAGGGATGCGGGCAGGGGTGGGCTGGGGTTTGACTTGGGGATCTGAGGGGTCTTTTCCAACCTTCTGTGATTGCATGCTTCCCTCCTGCAGCCAGGTGGCCACAGGAGCAGCCTCCGTAGGGGTGCTGTGAAGGCAGTGGCAGAGCTCCCAGCACCAGCCCACCCGGGGCGCGAGGCTCGGGGCTCAGCGCTGGGCGCAATCCTCCTTCAGCAGGGAACCGGGTGCTGGAGGAGGCTCGGGGGGATCGCACCCATCCATCAGTCCCTGCAGGGAGGTGCAAGGAGGACGCAGCCAGACTCTGCTCCGCGGTTCTCAACCCCGGAGGGCTGTTTGTATGCCGGACACCCCCGCGTCCCCGCCGCGTCCCCGGCGCCGCTCGGTCCCACGCCGGGCGGGCAGTGCCACCTAGCGGCCCGCTTCGCGACATCCTGCGCTCCGGAGCGGGGATGTTGAGGAGCGATGATGTCTCAGCGATGTCTCACCGAGGGTTTCCACTGGGGGGTTTTGCCTGACGCAATCCGGAGTGGGAGATGCTGTCTGGTTTCGTTGTGCGTAACGCGAGCTGTGAGATGCCCGTATTACCGAAAGCAAAAGGCACGGCTGTACGTTTGTTGAGCACAACTGCACGTTGGTTCTTTGCAATGTTTGGTATTTGCAATACCAAGCCCAGGTTGGGATTCAGGGGTGCTGGGGAGAAGGGTGACAGCACACTTACAGCACTGCTGCCACCCTGACCCACAGAGGGACACACTGGGGCACAACCTGCGGGACACAGAGCCCACGAGTGAGACCAGAGCGAGGACTGAGCTCAAGAGATGGGAAATGCCAAGGGAAGAAGCTGCTGAGGCCTCTCGGGTCAGGAGCAAGGAGGGTGCTGGCATGTGGCACAGGAACGCCCTGCTGTCCCGCTGCCATGAGGTGACTCGCTGCTGGGTCAGCCGGCCTGGATAACGCCTGGCCTGGGAACCAGGGGAGCTCTGAGGCAGTAAAGAAGCTTTAACCAGAGGAGGTGATGGCACACACTGCCACCAGGTTGTGCAGCTCTGCAGGTGGGATCCCTGTGGGCAAGGACAGCACGGTGGGACGCTGCCATCACCTGGCTTCTGTGCTTCTTGGCTCCATGTAAGGAAAATGCAACATAGGGAGGAGTGAAGGATGCTGCTCTGGGACATCTGGGACAGCAGGCAGAGCTGGGAGCACAGAAAGAGAGCACATGTAAATGGAACAGCAAATCCCCAGAGCTTGCTATAGTCATTTTCACTTCTTCAAAGCATTAAGTTACTGTTGAGCCCATCAAACATGGGTATCCATCACTGCCCATGGTGGGAGTCACTGCGGAGTGGATGGCGCAGCAGGGACTCCAAGAACACCCAGAACAGTGGTATGGGAGGAGAAGGCTGTCTGTCCCCAGCATTTTCCTGACCCTTCCCTCATTTTCATGATGAGGATTTCTGAAAACACACCATTCAAAGAACGGGATTGTCAAAAGCACAAAGCATTTTAACGAGGGGAAACATCCTGCTAAGTCTTATGGTTTATTGCTGTTGAGCACGTTCCAAGCCCTAAGAGAAGGACTCAGAACGAAGCTATTAAAATAGTTGGCTTATGGGACATGCAGTGTAAGCACAATTAAAACCAATTCAGGTCTAGTTTTACCTAGAAAGCTTCTCATTGACAGGAATTTGTTTTTAAGAGGTAAAATCGGTGCTTTCAGTAAAAGACATCCAGCTGAGCTTATGGTGCAGCTGTATTGCCCAGCGCTGGGAAAAGAGGCAGATAATGTTTGGCCACATTACAGTACTGAGTCCAGCCAAGGGAATGGGCACCACTGCTGCCCTTCATCCCCGTGGCACCTTCTGGTCTGCTCCAAAGGCCACCAGAAGCTACAGAAAGGTTCCTGTTGCCCATAATGGTGTTATCCAGCACTCACCGTGCTTGGGGAGGTTTGGTTTCTCCAGTCAAATGGTCACTGAGAGGAATCTGGGAGTCACCTCTCTTGCATGCCCAGCTTTGATGGATCCAGGACTGGGAGCCAGTGAAAGCAGCTGAGTCAGCCAGTGCTCCTGGTTAACTTTGTCCCTGTAAAAATGGGGCTCTGAGTGCTATTTCAGAAAGGAAGTCAAAGCAGCACTTTCCACTTCCTCGGTAAATGCTGCAATTGCTGCCTTTTATGAAAGAAGGACGGGCTGCCATAACTCCTACGACTAATTGCCTCCATTCCTATCTCGTGTGTGGGCTCTGACAAATCCTGCTAAGCCATAAAACAGCTCAAGCTGCCAGAACAGAGGGAAAGACTTACTGAAGTGACCTGAAAGATGTGACTGCAGGATTTTATAGCTGCTGCTCAGCTGACTTCCCACTGGAAAAGGGGAAGGCACAGGGGGCAATGAGCTCTGATGATCACCCCACGTGCATTTGGAGTCACGTGCAAGGTCCATCTTTTCCACAGAGACACAGGACAGCCCCTGAAGACACATTCTGAGGGCTTATTGGTGAGCATCCAAAAGACCAAACAAGGGGTAGAAATCCAAGGCTGCTCTGCTCAGTCCGTAAACGATGCGAGCATCATTGAACTTTGGGAACAACAGGAAGACAGCAGCAGCAGGGTGATATGGTGAGACTCTCCAACATCGTCAGGACGTCATCACTTGTCATTTGTGTGTCACCATCACTGCATTTGCTCCTGATGCCAACTCCCAGCTGAGCGTGAAGAGCTGCCCACAGAGCAGAATGCAACAGCACACCCCTGGAGCCTGGCAGTACAGCTGCTATCTGTTGGCAACCCGATGACACGCGTGCCAGCACCTCACAAGCATCCCAGTGATGGAAGAGGTGAGATGGCCTGCCACCAAACGTGAGCAGTTTATTTTGCATTTAGCAGCATCACAGCACACAGTGCTCCCCTTAAAAGGCAAACAAAGGCAGGCACGTCTCATTCCAACCACAATCTGAAATCATATTCAGATGCTCTGCTCTCCTCCAGCCTTTGCTTGTTCAGCACCATGGTAGCTCTTAGCTTGGTATTCCCAGGATGGTTTTTTTTTTTTTCCATTAAATGCTGCATTTTCAGGAACTTGTATATGATGTTTCACTCAGCAGCCATGTGAGCTACATTCCCCTCTCTCTATAAATACAACAGCCTGAATGGTGGAAAAAAAAAAATAGTGATTAAGGCAGGCAGAAAAGGAGAACTGGAAACCCTGGGACACTTGGCTCTGTGGAAGATAGAAGCAGCACACCCCTCAGAGAAGGGCAGCAGGCAAAGGAACACCTATTACCCCTATCCACAAGGCCACCAGTGTCCTCAGCCATGGGAAGGGGTTCCTGCTGCCATTGCAGAGCCCTTTTGAAGCTGTTTGGGAAAATAAATACTAACTAGCTGAGGACGTGTCATGCCTATGCAAACTCAGCTCTGACATCTTCCCCCAGCTCTTCCGACTCTGAAATCCTGTCTGCCCATTTCTAATGGCTGCCCACGGACAAAGCCGAAGCTCCAAGGTGTTTCAGTGCAGAAGTGTGGCTTTGCTCAGGACTGAGATGAAGACCACAACCTCCATAGTGTGGCTGTTTTGCTATGCTGTATGCTTTCTTCCAAGCCTGTCCCAAACTTGGGCCCAAAAAGGGTCATCTTATTTTAATAAAATGTTAGATTTCAAAGGCAAATCTGGATTGGGTCACGTGTGGGGTCACTGCTCCTTGGGCTGAGCAACCAAAGTGCAGCTTTGTTGGACACCATCACAGCACTCTGCTTACCTGGTTCATGTGAAGAGGAGAAACCATTTGAAGACAAAAATGGATGCCCTGCAGGCATTCAAGGCCAGGCTGGATGTGGCTCTGGGCAGCCTGGTCTGGTGCTTGGTGACCCTGCACACAGCAGGGGAGGTGAAACCAGATGATCACTGTGGCCCTTTTCAACCCAGGCCATTCTGTGATTCTATGAGAAATGATGGAAGAGGCAAGGATGTCTGTATCAACATGGAGGGACCAGTCCTGTTCCACAGGGACTGCTGCATGGTCATTGACCATCACGATTTGATGCAATCATTACTGAAGTCCTCCCCTTCTTCCAGCACCCACGTATACACTGCTATATTTTACTCACTTTCCATGTCCAAATCTGTCAAGCTTTCATCAGTGCCATAACTTGACTTGCAAAAATGAATACCAGCTCCTCCACGCCTCTCGGAACACAATGGGGTGAGTGCTGATAGCATCACGCTCCAAGCACAAGCAGTGCTGCCTCCCGCAGCCTGGCCAAGCAAAACTTTTCCATAAGAGTGCTGCGAATTCACAGCTATTGCTAGCAGCTTTCCATGGAGAGGCCGTATCCTCTTGCAATATATAATCTTACCCAGAATGGTTTTGAAAGACCGTGAACTTGATCCTGCCAAAAATAGTCTGTGCAGCCAAAACAAATCAACAGAAGATCTTTAGCATTTGGGCTGGCTTGTGAGTTACATTTTTCACCTTTTTCAAATGATACGTTGCTTGACATCCACGAAACCTTCATTTGACTTCTAATAACCCTAAGTATTCTTCTAAGTGTAGCAGACAGCATTTTAATTATACCAGCAGGGCTCAGTAAGCAATCAGCTTCAAGGGCATAGCAGAAAAGTCATGCCAGCAGCAACTTGAGCCCTAATAGTGCCTGTATGCAAGCTGGCAGATGTACCCTAAGAATGTGTTTATTTGCATTTGGTTTATGTGGTTTTGGTGACCTTTCGTTAAAATCAGCCAGTGACTTGCAGGCAGCGAGCTGAACACTCACTGAAAAGAAATGCAGTAAAATAATCTAGCAGGGGTCCTGCTGCTGGATATTACATTTCTTCTGGACGTGACATCCCCGCCTTTGAGGCAGGGGTGGCCGAGGCTCAGGTTAACGTCGTGCTGTTTGCAGCTGGATGGCTGTGTGGACATTGCCCCCACGCTCTCGAGGAAGGCCAGCAGCTCAGAAGCACTTATCCTATCGGATATAAAGTTTGGGTAGTAGGGTACAACCTGCAGAGCTCTGGGGAGAAAGAGGGCACAGAGGTGTGTGCCCCTCACTGACACCACCCCGCATGATTTCAGCTGTAGGCTGAGGTAGAATATTTTTCCCTTTGAGGTCTTCAGGGGACCTTTTGAAGACCGTGCTTTCTACCTCAACGTGTACATGGGGACACAGGTAGGTCACTTATGGGTCTGGTCACCACCAGGGGCTGTTTTATAGCAGCAGAGTCCCATGTAAACTACCTGCTTACCTCCACAGGGAAGGCTGTCAGCATTTTGCTTGGTGGTTGGGTGCGTCTCCAGGTGTTCATTGCTGAAACCCATGCCTGGGGAAAGGCAGCTGCAGGAGATGGCGGTGCACTATGAGCAGTTGGGATGTGACAGCTGGGTCATTATGGCTGCTGCCAACAGCCATATTGCTCTTATATTAAGAGAGCAAATAAGGATTGCTGCTGAAACAGCCTCAAAAAGAGCCCAGCACGCACTCGTTTAGTGCACTGGTTTTGTGACCATTTCCATAACCCCGTTTGGGAATCCTAAGCTGAAAGACACAGCTGAGTTTTGCGGGTGGTCGCTGCAGACCCACAAGTCGCCTGTCTGCCCACGAGTCCCTAAGCGAGGTGCGTGAGGAAATTCCTGGAGCCTGACATCTGCACCATGGCTGAACTGCAAATAAACACTGGGTTTAGAGGGGCTATTCTGGGTTTAGAGGCCGAGGACGTTGCCTGCAGGGAAGCTGCGGCATGAAGGGCTCTCAGGCAATCACTGGTGTTGTCCAGTCGCCCAGCTGAGACTTGCGTGTCATTTTCAATCTCATTTTCAGCTTTCCAAAACTTCCTCTGCCTTCCCGGTCTCACAGCTATGGGTTGAGACCCTCCGACCAAAGCCCAGCCAGCTGCTCGGGGGCGACCAGAGGAAACAGGTTGGAAGAATTTAATCTCAGACAGGGCAGCGAGGCGCTGCACAGCTGCGCAGGGAGGGGGGGAATCACCAGGCCTGGAGGCGTTCAGAGCCGTGGGGATGCGGCACCGAGGGACGCGGGCAGCGGGCACGGCGGGGTCGGACTTGGGGATCCGAGGGCGCTTTTCCACCTCGGTGATTCTATGAGCTTTCTCTCTCCGAGGGGCGGACGCCTCGCTGTTCAGGGGCACGGCACGACGCTTTAGCCTTCGGTTTGCGCTCGTCTCGACGCCGCCGACGGCTGAGGGCTGAGGGGCGGGACCGGGGCGGCCCTGAGGCGGCGGCGGAGCTCCCGACGGCGCGGGGGGGGCGTGGCGCGCGTGCGCGGGGCGGGAGGCGCAGCCATGAGCGGCGGGGCGGGGGGGTGGCGGCCGCGGCGTGTGAGGAGGGGTCGGCGGGGCCGCCTCCCTCCCCGCGGAGATGGTGCCGGGGCGCCGGGGCCCGGAGCGCGGCGGGGGGCGGCGGCGGAGGGGAGGCCGGCCCCTCTCGGCTCCGGGGGAGGCGGCTGCGGAGCCGTGCCGGCGGGGCCCGCGCCGCCATCTCCTCCGCCTCCTGCCGCCGCTCCTCCTGCTGCTGCTGCTGCCCGCCGCCGCTCGGGCCGGCTCCGCGTTCGGCTCCGGGCCTCCGGACTGGCCTCCAGCCGGCCCCGGGCCCAGTCTGAGTTTGTACCTGAGCGAGGAGGAGGTGCGGCGGCTGATCGGTGAGCGCTAGGCCCGGCGGGGGGGAGGGCCGGGGGAGGGGGAGGTGTGGGTTTGGGGTCAGGATGGGGCTGAGGGCGGTGGGATGGATGGGCGACGGGGAGCCGTGAGAGCGGGGGCTGAGCGTGGAGGAGCGAAGCCGGGGAGCCGAAAGGAGCGTCCGTGTGGCCTCGTGCCCCAAGTCGTGGGGGTTTAAGGGAGGAAAAGCAGCCTGGGATGGAGGGCCGTGGGAGGGATGAGCTGAGGCTGGGGTTTAATGAGCGAGGTGAGCGGCGTTCAGAGGGCGCGGAGGGGACCTGGCGATAATCGGGTGCGTGTGTGAAAGGAAACTTAATTTCCACTGCTGCCCCAGTCCTCGGAGGCCATTGGTGAAGTTCTCCCATCTGGCCCGTTGCTGAAGGCTTTCAGAGCAGTTCTGTGCGTGGAGAGGTTTAAACAAAGATTTGTTTTCTGCGGGCTTTGGCTCATGTGGACTCTCGTTTTGAAACTCCATCCATTAACCCTAAACAAGGACGTTGGTATCCCCAGCAATCGGTTTTTCAGGAGGTGGCCTATGGCTCTGTAAGCTCAAAGGCAAAATCTCCTATCAGCGTAAGGCTTCCATTGCACCAAATAGGCAAAACGTCTCCAGCGTTGCTGATGGAGTTGGGGACTCGGAGTGAATAGTGTTGTAAACATTTTGTTTCTGCTGTCATCATTTTTACATCACGAGTGCTTGCTGCCAGATGCTCTGTTGCAGTCAGAGGATAAAGAAGTCAGCCTTGCTGTTTAGCTGAGTCTCCAAACAAGTGATTAATCTTGAAACTCTAAGATCTGAGCTATCCGTTTCTAGAGTCTGAAATGTGTGTTAGTTGGGCTTGCTCAGGCTTCCGCTGGTCCACCAGTGTAATTATTCATCATTAAGTATAACACGAGGAAGACTTGTTGTTTTTTTAAGCTAAATTGCAGCCCATAATCTTCCTTGTGGGCATGCATTGCTTATGTGGCTAAAGCCACTTGCTCCTCAGGTTGTCTGTACCTGTTTTATGTTGTTTAAAGTATCTGACACATAAGGATCTCTTCTGTCACCCCAGAGGCCTAGGTGCACTGCAAACTGGTATGGAAACAACAGATTTCTAATCATCTGAAAGAAGTGGCAGCTTATAACTCCTTGAAGTTCAGTTTGTCTCATGTTGTTGGCATAGAAAGATTTCATCTTAGGTGTATTCTGTTCTACAAGCTGGACACAGCTGGTAGGTGCCCGTCTGTATGCCTCTCTCAGAACAAAGTCTGAAGGGACCCAGATGCATTTGATTCAGCTCTTTGCACAACTGTTCTTTTTAAAGGTTCAACTTTGTAGCATCTGAAACGTGCTTACATAAAACCAAGTTTGTTGTTAAAAAGTTGCATCAATGTGTGGACTTCTGAAGTTTCTGTAGCTTCTTTTAGGAAAGCAGTGGACACCAGGACAATCATTCACAGCGGGCAGGAAAATTGCACTGCTTGTGTAAGTGAACTGTTAGCTTCAATGGAGCTGCAGTATAAACATACAAACGACATTGTTTTACCTTTTGTTTGTAAACAGACTCGGTCTCTGCTACTGTGTTGCTGTGGTTAAAGGGAAAATTCTCTAAAGTGTTATTAAACACGAGTGATGCTTGGTACAGCACATCTATCGTGTGTTTTCTGGTTTCTTCAGATTGCTCCCGTGCATCCTTAGTTCACAAGTTGATTTGGAACAAATGTAAGCATGCAGCCGTGTGTGTGCTGAATCGACCGTGCCCAGTGATATGGTGCAGGGCTGGAGCACCCTTGGGGTCTGGTGTAAGGTCTGCTGGGATGTATCCGTGTGTGGCCAGGTTGGGGCAGTTCAGGAGAGCACTGCAGTGCTTCTGCTCTGCACAGAAGTAGAGTTCTATGTCCCACTGAAACATGGCTTTGTTTTTTGTTTAGGCTGCAGCTCTTCTGCATGCGAGGTGAAGAAATATTGGCTTCACGTTATTTGTGGCTGCTCTTTGCTGTGGAGTAGAGGCAGGGCAGATAGTATGGTTTGTAGTGAAAACTGCCTGCTACTTCCCTCTGTGTTTACGCTTATGATTTCCACTGGCAATCTGCGTGATTCTGACCATATGTCTGCCTTAGGATTAGCTGTTCTGAAATCTTTAGAACTTTACACAGAGGAGAACTGGAGAAAACTGGCTTGCCTTTTCGTGTGAGATGCATCTTTATTTTGAAGAGCTGCAGCATTCGCAGGTCCCAAAAGCAGCGCTTGCTGTATGGCAGACAGATGGTCTCTGTGTCAGAAGCATCTCTTGCCGTTCCCGTGGAAAATGTTCTCAGCCATCCAAGCTGTGAGCCTGTTGATGGCATTGATGAAGATGTTACAGAGCACTGCTCCCAGTTCTGACCCCTGAGGAACACTGCTTGTCACAGATCTGCATCCAGCCGATGTACAGCTCCATGTGCGTGACAGCACCGTGTGCTGGATCGCTTTTCTCCAGTCTCTATCTGTGATGTTAAACACTGAGGACAGATGGCGTTAGGTCAGTGATGAGTTATTCAGTGGAGGGTCTGTGTTTTATTGTGTGGCTTTCATTCAGATTTTCCTGTGAAAACCAAGTGTGTTCATCTACTGCAACGTTCCACCACCTGCAGTTTGCAGGATCCTGTGATCTAAAGGCACCTGGATCCCTGTTTTGCAAGTAGCGAACTGAGATGTAGAGAATGGGCTCAAAAATATCCATTAATAATAGCAATCCAGCTTTATTATGAGATTGACCTGATCTTTCAAAGTACATAGACAGCATTATTTAGCATTTAATGGCTGCATCTCTCCTGAACTTGAGTTTTGGCTGTGAGGCCTGGCAGTTCTGCAGCTCAGGCTTGCAGAGGACCTCAGGGGTGCTTCAGCTGTGAGGATGCTCCTTTCTGTCCCTGTAAATTGTCATTATCATCTTTGTTTTACTGACTGCACTCTTCAGCATTGGTCTTGTGGGCGGTATTCCTCATCACACAGCTTCTTAGCATGAATGAGATTGAAGTCCTGTGGGGGAAAATACCATGTCATCATGTTAAGCTAACTTGAGAATGTAGGAGAATCTTGGAGTCCCAAGTCCTACAACACTTGCATTGAGCAAAGTTAATATTCTTTGGCCTAGTTTCTTCTGGTTATTCATACTGAGTGTAGTGTTCTGTTTAATTTTATATTTGCTCTTGCTTAATAACAGAGTTAAATTAGTGTTGGCCTTCTCTTATGTGCTCTAAGAGTTCATTTGAAACCAGCATGCAGTTTGCTAAAGTGAGGTGTCTAGCTAAATGAAGTGCAAAACTGATGCAAGAGCTGTTGTAGCAGAGGGTTGTTTGCTCATTTCTTAGTCATGCTGCTGTGTTCCAGCCATTTAGCTTTGTTTTTCCACGAACTCAGTGACTGAGATTGGAAGGGACCTCCAAATATTTCCTCATCCTGCGCATTGCTCAGACAGAGCTGGTGCCCAACATCATGTCCAGAAGCTTCTGCTCCAAGGAGAAGACTCCACAGCTTCTGGGTGACCTGTGCCACCTGCACAATCCAGAATTGCTTCCTGAAGTCCAGAGGGAACCTCCTGCATTTGGGTTTGTGCCTACTGCCTTGTTCTGTGTTGGGCACTGCTGAGCAGAGCCTGACTGTGTCCTTGTTGCAGGGACTTATGGCCATGGGTGTGATCCCACTAAGCCTCTCTCCAGGCTGAGCAGCCCTAGTTCTCTTTTCCTTTCCTTACAGGCCTCCTTGCTGCAGGCCCTTCAGCGTCTTCTCTTTGCTGAATTCCCTCAGGTAGCTTCATTTCTTGATGCAGACAGCTTGCTTAATGTTACTGCTTTGCAGAATTCATTGCCAAAGTGTTTCCTGGTGTTTGCACTGCATTTGTAGCGACTGGAGAACCTCTTGTCTCTGTCCATTACCTGGTTAGTTGTCATGAAAGGGACCTGGAAGGCAGGGTGCTACGATATACTGGATGTAAAGCCCCTCAATCTAATGACAGTCTGTGACTGATGCTTCTGGGGTGGTTTTTTAGTGCTGTAGGTGAAACAGAGGGATTGAGGCAGGCAGGACTTTGTGAGGATGCGTGCAGCTCCATCTGGTCTCTTGCAGGCTGCAGCAGGTTGTGACAAGTTGCTTGCATCACGAAGTTGAGCAATCTGTTTTCGGTTTGGAGCCTTTCAGTGTGCCTGGTTGCTTGTCCATCTGATTTACTGAGCACCACAGTTCATGTCAATATTGTTTTGAGGTTTATGAGAACAAGCTGCATTTTGGAGTTCCTCTGCCTTTTTTTCCGTTCTGTTACCTCGCTTTTAATTTACACAATTCAAATTGTGTATGGAGAGCTTCAGAGATGTGTGCAGTCATATAAACCCCTATTTGTAATGTTTACAAACCAGCAGAAGAATCTGTTTCAAGCAGCTTCCAGTAGCCTGTAGAGGCAGCCCCTGCCCTGGGTGAGGATTGCTTTGAAATCCTTTCTTTTCCATGGGACTGCTGTGATGAAGGAGGTCCAGGAAATCCTGGAGCTCTTGCAGTTGATCTGTGCAGCAGTGCTGAGGTGGAGAGTGGATGTCTGAGGTCGATTGTATCATGCCAGCTTGCGTGATGGAATGTAAAAATGCTGGGGGCTCGGTCCAGATCCTTCCCAATAGAGGAGGCATTTGCTTTTGATGGCTGCCCCGTGTGGAGGGGTGCTACGGGCAGCTGGGGCTGGGCTTCCTCACGCTGCTACCTGTGCACAGCCCTGGGAGGAAGCAGCCATTTTGGCTCCTGCGAGGCCAAGGTCTGCCTAGTGATAAACGTGTGTGGTTCCTGTAACTTTCACGTCAGGCACTTGGAAGCAGTCTGACCTCTGAGACTGAAGGCTGGCCTCCCAGGAGAACGAAATCCCAGAGCTGCGTTTCTCACTGATGTGGTTTTATGCACACGTTCTGTTTGGCAGCATCTTATTTTATCATCAGGGATCGTTCGGCCTCTTTGAGCAGGTGTTCTCCCTCTGGTTCCTTGGCAGAATTGGGAACAAGGAGGAGGAAGTGAAGGTAGAGAGCTCCCCGCATGCATGAGAAAAGCCAGCTAAAAGGGCTGACAGTGCTGGGAGCAAGGCAAGGACTGAAGCTGCTGTTAAACACCAGCTGGGAAGGGGGCGAATATAGGAGGTAAGGATCATTTTCACAGATAGGGGGAAAAAAAGCCCTGGACGGCATTGTGCTGTGACTGAGAGCTGCAGAAGTGGCTGTGCTGTGCCCACTCCTAAGTAGGTGCTGCAAAAGATCAGATACTTAGGAAAGTGGTGAGTGAGAGTTGCTATTTTATTTATTTTTCTTCCCCTTTCTGCTGCTTGGAGTTGTTTTGATGCTGGAGGAACTGAATTATTGGTTGAATTTCATCTATTCAGAGCTCTAGCAGGGGAGGATTTCTTGATGACTGATTCCTACCTGAACATCCTAGTGAAACATCATGGGAGTTGCCACCATTCCTGCAGTTGCCTTTAGTTAGAGACTATTCCTTTAGTGACTGAGCGTGCGCTGCTGAAGTTGTTCTTCAGGTCCCAGCTGCAGAGGCTGAAGTGCTTTTAATCAGATGTGCCTCACGAATTGTGGTTGTTTTTCTTCTTTCTTTCTCCATGCTTTCCTGAATGGCTGCAGTACCAGCAGATCCCATGTAAGAATGAATGCTGACACTCTCTGCAAACGCCTTGTGGCAGTACAAAGGGTGCAGTGGTAGAGGCTTCAAACGCATTATTTCTCTTCCATCTCTGCCTTTGTCCTTCCTTCAAGCGGATAACTCACATATTTGCACTGGCTGCTTTGGAGATCTGGGAGCAGAAGCAACAGCATGAAACTAATGCGATGCTTTAGAATTTCCCTGCCTCTTAACTGGGTGTTGAATAGCTGTAATTAAATTAACCAGTATATTGATTTCACTGCGCTGCTTGGGAAAGATCAGGGCAGCAATGCAAGCGCTGGAGCTGCTGTTAACTGGCTTGGAAAGCTGCAGCCACGCAGCACACGTAATGCCAGCAGGAGTGATGGTGAGGCTGAGCAGACTGATAAGCAAAAAAAATCCTCTGACATCTGATTTGGCCTTTGTGAAGTTAATTGGTGGCCTGGTAGAGTAACTGCTAATAGAATGAAAGCAGCGTTAATGGGTAGTTGTTCCTGAAGTTATCGTGCCTGTGGCTGCTGGCAGGGCCACTGCTCAGCAGGTGGCTCACACTGCTATGCTGCCCTGCTTTTCCTGCAGAGGTAACTGGGTCAGTGCACGGGTTGATTGCTGTAACTGAAAATAGAAGTTGCAAGTGGCACAACTTCTGTGGGTAGAGGATGCTGAAATGTTGCGGGTATGCACTCTGTGTGAGTCCAAATGACTTCTAGCATACCCTAGCCAGGTAATTATGCTTTGGCTGGGAGTATTACAGCAATTCAGTCCAAAGAGATGTGCAATACTAGGGAATATTTTATTTGAAGTGGTCGTTTCAGGGTGTGCTCTGTCATGCAACAGCAATTCGTGTGGATGAGGCTTTTCTGGTTGTGCTCTAGTCTGAATTTTTACTTCTAATCCAAAAAAGAGCAATTTAAACACGAGCAGCCTGATGTCACAAAATGATATGTGGGACATTTACCATTGCTCACAAGTTATTTTATTAGATAAATATACCAGGCTCCTACCACGTGCTAAAAATGAAGCTGTGTATTGTTTAAAAGCTTAATGCAAACTTAAGGGGAGCTCTGTTCACTTCTGTCACCTCCATCCCTGTGTCTGCACATCTCTATGCCCAGCCGTTCCATTTGCCCTTGCCTGCTCATTATGACACTGGCAATTAATGCCTTTTGGCGTGGGCAGAGTTAAAAATTGTCCGTTTTCTCATGAGTCGTAGAATGGTTGGGGTTGGAAATGACCTTTGCAGATCATCAAGTCCTGCTTGCTCTCACCTCAGCCTCCTCAAGGAGTGATATTTGCTTCCTGCCAGGTGCCTGCCCTGTGACTTCCACACATGCCTTGCAGTGAGAAAAAGCTCGTATGCCAGCAATGTTGAACTTGCAAATTGAGCATCGTTCAAGCGCATTGCATCAGTGAGGTGAAACTGGCAGAAGTGAGGTGCACCATGGGTGGCAGTCAGTGAAGAGTTGTGAGGATTTAATGAGAGCTCTCAGCTGGGAGCTTCTCTTTCTGTTTGCTAGCTGCTTCCTGCTAAGATTGCCTGCTATGGAATCTTGGTTGGTTTGCAAGAATGCAGACATTGCCTTGAAGTTATGTTGAGTATTTCCTCAGATTGAAAGCCTTGCATATTGTGTTCCATCTCCTGCTGGCCAAAAGTGAACTCTGCATAGGTGTAGCAGCCCTCAGTGTGAATAGACAAAGTCTGTGTGCTCTGTGGCTGCCAGAGTGGGGTGAGCTTACAAATTAACCGTGCTATTGGCAAGGAGGTGTACAGCTCCAGTGGAACAGGAGCAACCCCCAGGTGCTGTGTCTTAGGAGAAGGGCTGTGACAGTCAGGGAGGGAAAGTCTCTAAGTAGAGGTAGAAAGTGTATTCATGAGCACTGATGGATTCTGCCTGGTGATTTGTCTTTCCAGCTTGCCACTGCACAGGGTCTCTTGACTTTCTTTAGCATCTGGGTGAGGAATATTAAAGGCCACTTCTACCTTGTTTCCACAATACGTAAGATTTGACTCTTTTCTTCTCTCTGCTGCTCATCTTTTCCAGAGGCTCACGACTTGCAAGATGCTTAAAAGCAAATATTTTGGCTTGAATTCCCAACGGACATCCATATCTGGCAGGCTGTAACACTGTGGAGAAATACAAATGCAGTAGGAGATCATCTATTGCTTGCTTTAGTAAAGGAAAGCCTGCTTTTGATGGTGGGTGCATTGGATATGTACAAATAGGATGTAAGAAACGACTATTTTCAGATCCTCAGTGTTAAATTTAAAGTAATTTTGTGTTTTCTAAATGAAATTACTCATGTGGAGTTTGTCTTTGATTTTCTCTCTTTTTTTTAAATCTCCCAGTTGGGTTTTCAGTCTTGTTTGTGCTGATTGCTGAATGGATCTAATTAAATACATTCAAATTAGGAATAGCTGCTCTGGGAAAACAGATTCTTTCCCTGCTGAAGAGGCTTCTGTATCCAAAAGCTGATTTCAGTTCTTGAGCTGTGTTTTCTTGTGCTTGTCCCGATGTCTTGAAGTATCACAAGTCTTTGAGCACCTACTTGTTGAACCCCTTGCAAAGGAAGGAAGGCCCTGGCAAAGCTTTGGTCATAATGTTGATATTTCAGATTTCTGACCCATTTTTCATAAGGAGGAAATGGGGAAAGAGGATGAAAGCACACATTCTTTCTTCAGTGAGGTAAACTGTTCACTGCTGGGAGAAGCCTTTGTTTTTAAGGGATTTGTTGCGCAGCCCATCACCAGGATGGTGATGAAGGGGTGTCACAGCCTGACGGTTGTGTGCATTGTGTCCCACAGCATCAGCCTCTGCTCTGGCCAGGGGTGTAACCCAGTGAGATGCTCAAGAACAGAGCCATCGTCCTCTGAAACCCGTAAAGCTCAGAACAAACGCAGTGTTTATACAGAACTAGTGAGCTGTTTAAGCATGTATCCCTTTTCAATTAATTTATTTCAGTGGCTCTGAGTCAGTAGCAGGGGCGGCTGGCTTTGTGATGGCTGCGGAGGTTTGACATGACACTGCAGTGATTTCTCAGCTGTTTATATACTCTGTAAAAATTACAGGCTAGCATGTAAGGCAGCTGGCATTCATTTCAGTCACTTGTGTACACAGACAGCAATCTAGCAGAGGCAGACAGGTGGGAGGGCCAATGATGTCAGCTGCTCTTACCCAGATTGCTCTTAATGAAATACTACTTGTTGCAATACGAGCGCTGAGCTCATTGCAGTCTCACCTAACTCTTGCTCTGCGTGTTCACTTTGAAAGTCCTCGTGTTTGAGGCAGGATCTGTCAGAACCGCCCTGTGATGATTTGAAGTCTGTTGTTTGGGGTTTTATCCTAAAAGCTGTCGTCGGCTTTGAGAAAAGCATGCTTCTACTAGGGCGTGTTGTGGGACAGCTTTGCTCTGTAAGAATAAACTCTGCTTTTTCCCATGCTGAAAGAGGCAAACTTCTTTTGTATGTCGTGCTTTAAAAAAAAGAGGGGGGGCGGACTTGAAGGTAGACTGCTTTTGCACAAGGGCACTTGAAAAGAAGTGTTTTGTTAGGCTGCTAGACTGACATGATCCAATTTTGTCAGAACACAAGGGCTGCCCAGCATCTTTTGCATTTGGGAAGGAAAATCGGCCTCTCCCCTTCCTTTCTGAGCTTCTTCAGATGTTTTGTTATGTTAAACAGCGCAAAGAATGACACTTTCTCTGTGGTGCTGCTTAAATTCACCTTTTTGTTTGTGCTTGTTGGGAAAATTTTTTCTCAAATAGGCTTGCTGGATTCCGAAAAGAGACCGGGGAGAGTCTTCAGCTTTCTTTATTCGAATAAAAGGAGTCTGCCGGGGCATTTCCCTGTAGGGTCTCTCAGTTTATCCCTGTCCCCTGACTGCGTTGTCCCCTCCCTTTCCTCACTGGTTGAAGCCCCCGGAGGTTACAGGCATCCCAATCCACCTAACACATGTGCAACCCCCCTTCACATCATGCATCACATGTGTAATTAAGTCCAACTTTATGCCACCCGGGCCTAATATTAATTAGCCTATTAAGCCTGAGCAGTGAGTCCAAAGTTCATAAGTTCAAGTTGTCCATCAGCCTTTGTAGCTGAAGCCTGTTGTGGTGGGACTTTACGAAGTCAGTACGAGCAGAGAGGGTTTTGCAAGGCTCTGCACAACTTATCTGCAAGGACGCCTTGTTGGCAAGCCTCTTAGCTCATTCTCCACTTTAATTTATTCTTTCAGGCTTGTGGAAGATGTGGAAGTTAATGAGATGTATGGGTTGCCCGGCTAAAAGGGAATCTGTTTTGCCTTGAAAGGAAAGCATTGGCTTTGCAGCTCATAGGAGCTGGTGCGGGTTCATCAAGTCTGAATAATGAGAAACTGGATGGGTTGGTGCTGTGCACTCTGCAGATGGGCTGATTTAAGGATGCTTGGTGAAGCACGCTGCAGCTGATGTTTTACCATTGCTCATTGATTGCCAGTATTCTGCTTAAACCGATAGAAGCACTTGCTCTGCAGTTTGTAACATAACAGTTTTTGCTATTTCTTTAAAATTCTTCTCTTTATGTTTTACTACTTGGACTGGAAAATCATTACTGAAGAACTTCCCAGTTTCTTCATTTCTTTGTAATGCATCTGTTTACTCCTAAAGCTGCCTGTTTTCTCCATTTATCACTCTACGATACATAAAATATTACATACCCATTTGGATTTGTTCCAGGGGTTCCTGGTGTATTTGTCCAACTTGGATTGCCAGGTGGAGGAAGTGTTTAACATCTTAGGAAGAACCAGACACCTTGCAGAATAACCCTTATTTTTCCCAAGTGTTACCAGTCAGTGTGATTGCAGGGAGTGTTATACATTCATGAACTCTGAGATGCTTGGAAAACTGATCTTGTTTCTGCTGGTCCTCAGCAGCCTGCTCCCTAGGCTGCTTCTGTCTTAGACTGCTGTTGCATTTGAAAGAGATGCAACCCTTTTTTTTAGTATGTACAGGCTTAGGCTCTGTATTGATTTTGACTTGCTGAATTTGATGCTGTCAGTTGAAGCTGCCTCTGTTAAAGCGTGCTCTTAGAGGGGTCAAAACCAAACCCTGTGCTATCTGGATAAGGTCACAGTAGCATTTTGGCATAAGCACTAAATGCTGCTGTAGGCTTGCCTTCCACTTGGGATTTTCCTGAGTATCTTCACTAGTTCAAGGGGTTAAATAGACTGAGAAGTATTCCTCCACTTTCCATTTATTCATTTATTTATTTATTCTGCATTAGCTTTTTGCCAGCTTTACTCCCTCCACTTGGCTTGCTGAAGGCTTGAATAAGTAACTTTGCGAAGCAGAAGTGAATATGAGTGTCTGAAGAAAAAGTGAAATAGTTCAGAACTGCCTTCATTCTGTAATTAGACTTCAACTGTCATGGTAATGGAGCCTGGAGTGTTTCCTGCAGACTCTGAATCAATTTATGTTGGCTCTGGACAGAGTTAATCAGTCTGGAAATGTAAGTAGTGAGGCCAGTGCAGTTCCTTTCTGTGGAAAAGGGTATGAAGCTAACAGGAACGAAACTGATGGGGGAGCAGTTCCCAGGTCAACCTGTTTGACCCTCTGAGGCTGATCGTTGTCCTCCTAATTGGAAATCTGTGGAAAGAGAACCACAGAATGGCCTGGTTTGCAAAGGACCACAATGAACATCCAGTTCCAACCCCCTGCTGTGTGCAGGTCACCAACCAGCAGCCCAGGCTGCCCAGAGCCACATCCAGCCTGGCCTTGGGTGCCTGCAGGGATGGGGCATCCACAGCCTCCTTGGGCAGCCTGTTCCAAGAGAGGTGCTGGTTGGGTGATGAGAACAGTGTGCTACCAGACAATGTTTCAGTTGCTGGTACAGTGAGGGGAAAAAGCACCGCAGAGTACTGAAGCACTGACGTTTCCAAAATTTGTACCTATGGGTTTCAGGGTTTGGGAGTGCATTTATCTGTGTTCATAGACAAAAAGTCCTGTGAGAGCTGTTGAAAGATGCTGTCTGTTATCTTAGCTGGGGAAGTTTATGATCTGCAAACACCAGAAGCTAGGAGGATCTACTGTAAAATGCCACAACGTGTTTGCTTTGGTCTTAAATTCTTTCCCAGGCATCTTCATTTAGCTCCTGATGAAGGCAAGGTGCTGAGCCAAGTAGATTTGTGTTGGTTTTCTTTTTTTAAGAGTTAAGAGCTGTGCTGGAAAATCTCTTAAATTATTTTTATGTGCCAGTATTTTAATTGAAGCATAATTTTTTGAAGCAATAAAACCTGACATTCTCATGCTGCCCTTACATAATGCTGTTCAGAATCATGTAATTAACATCCCTTGTTAGTATCTAGCTTTTTATGGAAGTACAGGCATTAAAATACTGGTGGTCTGTGTAAATCAAATTACTCAATATTGTAGTATGCTGCTTCTATTAAAGCTTAATGATTTGATTGATCTTCTCTAGGGTAATTTGTTTCTGTACGCCTTCAGATACTGCTGCACATGAAGCTGCCAAGCATAAATACCTTCAGCCTTTTGTCCTAATGGCAATTTTATTGCTGTGCACTGCTCATCTTCTCTGAATGGTTTCTCCATAAAAGTTATATTAAATCCAGAACTGTCCCCTTGAAAATCTCACAGTGTTGGAAGCTTGAACCTCTGGTCATTGATGAGACCCTTCATCAAACAGGAGGACGTGGTTTTATTTCCAGAGCAGTTTCACTGCTCCACTTCCACTATTTCCCTTGCCCATCCTTCTGCCCTGTAACTTATTCCAATAACTTGTGCATGCTGAGCTTCTGACAGGCTTCATTTTGTTGATGCCTGTACATTTTCCCATCTTGTTCAGATCCACTGGCAAGTGTCTGGTACCTGCGAGCTCTTCTGCACACACCCTTCCGTGTGTCCACATCTGATGCAGATTTGGTACATGGTAATAATTAGCATAGAGTAGTAATTGCCCACATAATAATTACCAGGGCAAGTTGTTTTGAAAGCTGTCTTTTGAGAGGTTGTCAGAGTTTTTATGTTGGTTCTGTGTGTGTGTGTGTGTGTGTGTGTGTGTGTGTGTGTGTTCATTCCCCCTGCTCTGATTTCTTCCCATTTGTTCTTCAGTGGATAAATGGACACATTGGAGAAGTGTAACCTTGATTTGGATATATTTTTAATACCAGCTCAGTCTGACTAGTCAGCACTTAGGGAACCACATGCATCTTTTCCTGTTCAGGATCTTGTTTCAGTGCACATGTCCCTGCCTTGCCCTGTTCTGTTGGTGTGTTTTGTACATCCAGTCTTTGGGGTTCTCAGCCCCTCCCCTCCATCCCCATATCTGTGATTGTATACTCTTGGGTTGCTGATGTTTCAGGATAATAATGAGCCAGCAGGGAATAAAAGGAAGAATATCTTGGCTGCAGCTCTATGTCTTGTGAAAGCAAGGTGGATTAAACCAAGTGTTGGAATAAGAGAGCGCTCAGCACTATGCACTGGCATACACCGTCATTGCACAGAGCCAAACTCTCTCAGGCTAGTTTTCTTTTCAAATGCAGCATATCTGTGAAGGCTTTTCCAGTTTTCTTGACTATCCAGCCATAGTAAAAACAGCTCCATTATTGATGTTCTCAGTTGCACCAGTGGTATTTCAGTTGAACTCCGTGCTGGGTGGCTCGTGGCTGAAGCCTGCACCTGTGTCTGGTTTGCCCAGCACTCTCCGGCTGTATCGTGTGTCCTGTGCTGGTTAGTGTTTAGTGAAAGCAGTGTATGAAATGAGACAAAATGGCATTGATTACAAATACAGTAGTTTTATCCTGAGTATACAGAGCCTAAAGTAATTTTACAGTGGCAGGGAAATGGGGCTAATATGTAGTGACTGCTTTACTACAAATTGCTGATAATACCCAGGGCAAACTTTTGAGACCTGTCTTGTATTCACTGCATCCCTGTGCAGCAAACTGTAATGACAGCTTAAGTAATGGTAATATCAGAGTGTGCATCCTAAAGAAAGTACCTTGTTACTCTTCTTTAAATAGTTCTGTGGGTCTTTCAGTTCTGTAGGTGTACTGAGAAGTTCAGAAAGCAAATTGTAAATACTAAGTATTATAGAATCATAGAATCACCAAGGTTGGAAAAGACCTAAAAGCTCATCCAGTCCAACCGTTCACCCATTCCCAACAGCTCCCACTAAACCATGTCCCTCAACACAACATCCAGCCTTTCCTTGAACACCCCCAGGCTTGGTGACTCCCCCACCTCCCTGGGCATCCATTGCAGTGCCTGACCACCCTTTCTGAACAGTAATACTTCCTCATGTCCAGCCTGAATCTCCCCTGCCGTAGCTTGAAGCCATTCCCTCTGGTCCTATCACTTTTGTGTACAAATGCAATTTCTCTCATCATGTGCTTTGTGTTCTGATCTAATTACCTTGAAATTGATTTCATAGTGCATGTGTGTTTCTTGGCCCGAGTGATTTGAAGAGCAATCAAGAAATGAGCTATTCCAGAGGAACTGACTGCAATCAAAGAGCTGATAATCCATAGCAGTTTACTTTGAGGGTGCATGGCTGTAAATAAGAGGAAGTTGGATGCATGATTCCCAGTGATAGGCAGGTTTGTTTGTAAGAGTCTGTAGTGCCTCTTTTGGAAGTAACGAACCCCATGAAGTGTCTTGTTTTCTTCCATCACATTCCAACATCTACCTGTTTATTAGGGTGTAAGACTGTTGCTTTCCCAGGAGCTTGGAGCACAGTGCTGATGTGTGAGCACTGATTTCCAAGCCTGCAATTGAATTTTTGGACTCGAGGAAGTATTTGCTTTAAGATTCAAATAAGAAGTGGAGCTGGTGGTGCTGAGAGTTGTTCTGTTCTGGCGTGTTACTGCTGGTTCTCTCCTGCCTTACTTGTTCTCCTCCTGTTCTTATTACAGGACTGGATGCGGAGTTATCTTACGTGAGGAATGATGTTGTCAATCATTATGCATTGTCCTTCAATCTCCTAATTCCCAGCGAAACCAACAATCTTCACTTCAGTTGGCATGCTAAATCCAAGGTAAGCAGGCAAAGCTACTGCAGTGCATGGTCTATGTTGCTTAGTGATCAGCTGCTGTTATAATTGGTTTTTTTTGTGGACAATAATACATGATAGGTGCAAAAGATATTATGTATTGTTTTAGCTACTTTTTTGTTTATTTGATTGCAGAAAATAAATTGTTACATATTGGAACTGTCCCTTTCTTGTTTCAGAAAGGTTAAAAGCCTCTTCTGAAGCACTCTATTTCTTTTGTAAGAATAAAGCTACTGCCTGTGTCATCTGTTCTGGTGGTGAACTGAATGCACGGAAGCAGCAGCCATGAACCGAGGCCTCAGCCTTTGGAAATTGAATGTAGAACAGTTGTATTTTAGAGTTTCCTAAAAGCATACTCCTGGAGATGAGGAGAATCTATAAAATTAGCATCTAGTATGTCATTATTGAGCCTCAATTAAATGGAAGGGGCTTTTTATTTCAGTTAATTACTGTAGTTGGAGCATACAGCAACAGCTGTCATAAGGATTGCGTATGCTTTTACCTTGTGAAGGCTTTCCAGTTACTTAATTTATTTTTGTAGGTGAAATGATCTGTTTAGTCTCTGCCAGACCTTTTTTTTTTAAACCTGAGCAATGATTATTCTTCTGTTCTTAAACAGGAATGACTGAAATAAAAACAGTAATGTTTAATAGCTTCACTAATGCAATTTCTAACGATTCCATCTGCCAGTGTTCTTGCTGAGGTGTAGCTTCTTACAGGATACGAATTTTGACCCACAAAAGCTATTGCATGTAATGTCCTTCTGCTTCATACCACGTTCCATTTTCACAGGCAGTCAGTTTGAACAGGACCTCTGGGGGAGTTTCCTCATCATTACAAGTTCAGCTGGGAGCTACAAGCATTGCTCTCCCTGCTCTGAGCCTCCTTGTCACTGCCTGTGAATTTGGAATAGGATTTTTACAGGATAGCTTTCTAATTGATGTTGAAGGGACCTCTGAAAGTCCTTTGGGTTCCTCCTCTGCTCAGTCAGGGCCACCCAGAGCAGGGTGCCCAGGACCACGTTCAGAAGCTTTTGAACATCGAGGAGGAGACCCCTCCCAACCTCTCTGGACACCCTGTGCCAGTGCTATATCACCATGTAGCACAGAAGTGTTTCCTGGTGTTGCAGTTTGTGCTCTGTGCCTTTTGTGCTGTCACTGGGCACTGCTGAGGAGAGCCTAGCTCTGTCCTTGTTGTACCCTACCTGCAGGTATTTATGGACATAGATGAGATCCCCCTGAGCCTCCTCCTCTTTAGGCTGAGGAACCTCAGCTCCTCAGTCTCTGCTCACAGGAGAGGTACTCCAGGCCCTTTAGCACCTTACTGGCTCTGTGTTGGACTTTTTCCAGTATGCCCAGGTCTCTCTTGTTCTGAGCCTCCCAGTACAAGCTGTGGTACTCCAGGTGCAGTCTCACCAGTGCTGGGCAGTGTGAAAAGATCACCTTTTTTTTTGACCTACTGGTATACTTTGCCTAATGCAGCCAAGAATGCCATCAACCTTGCTAGAACATCAATCAGCAGTGTGCATCTTGGTATCTACCAAGACTCTTAGGCCCTTTAATTCCAGGCTGCTTCCCAGCTGGGTGTCCCCAGAATACCCTGGTGCTTGGGGTTGTTGCAATTCCCTTCCTTCCCCCCCCCAGAAATAAGATATGGGATTTTATTTATTCTTATTTTGAGGAAAAAGTATCAAACAGTATACAGCATTTCTTCTTACTGCTTTGAAGATTTCTTATGCGTCTCCAATCTCCCAACTGTTGTTACAGGTTGAGTATAAACTGGGATTTCAGGTAGATAATCCCATGGCTATGGCTGTGCCCCAGGCCAACATTTCCTTACAAGGAGAAGTTCCTCGCACCCTCTCAGGTAAATGTTAACCCCACACCTCCTGTAGAGCTGGTACTGATAGCATGAGCTTTCTAACCCTTTTCTGTTAAACATTATATGTTTACAAGTCTTCTGCAACAGTTACAACATTGCTGAAAGAGTATTAGGCACTGTGACTGCTGGTATGAGAGAAATGTCTTTCCCTTTGTTTAGTGGAGGATAGAGATCTGCTTGGAAAGGAAACATGACACACACAAGCTTCCTATTCCCTTTCAACAATAGTAATTAGCAGTTGCATGAACTTTAAAGTCCGTGCCTTTGAATTTTGCTAGCCTACAGTTACCTAATGTCAAGATGTAGGGAGCTATTAACATGTGAAAGCTTTTATGGTAGGTTTAAAACTGAGAAAACTGAGTTGGTAGTAGGTCTTCTGTGCAGAGTTTTTAATAGGAAGTGTTTCAGGAGGTGTGCAGATGATCACGGTGCCTTGCTGACTCAGTGACAGTTCCTCACTGCCTTGTGCTCTGTGGGAATAAAGTATTTATTTTGATGTTGGCTTTGTACCACTTCTTTGTGGAGGCAGACACCAGGGAATCAGACTTGTTGTGTCTGCTCTGCTGGCATCAATAATTCTGGTATGTAAGCTAGAAAATAAATACTGTCAGATTAGTTCAAGCTCGGATTGCAGTCAGACTTGCACAGGCTGAAATATTCAAACTTAACTGTTGTGGAAGAAGCTAACTTTCATACTGGCTGAAAAAGCAATGAGGAAAATGGAATTTTCTGGTTTTGGGTGATGAGTTTTCTGTTGTGAGAGGGCTTCAGCTCTGGGGTTAGTGGATGGCTAGTGGTCACAGTGAAAACTGTGAACTGTAATATGACACAATTAAATTTATTGAAAAATACACCCTTTAGGCTTTTGTGATTGTCACATGATGTCTGAGATGTGCTCAAATGTGACTGTGCTGTCTGTTTGTTGTCTGTTTGCAGTGTTTCGTGTTGAACTCTCCTGCACTGGCAGACTCGACTCCGAGGTCACAATATTAATGCAGCTCAACTTGACAATAAACTCATCCAAAAACATCACAGTTTTAAATTTCAAACGAAGGAAAATGTGCTACAAAAGTAAGGCACTGTTTCAAGTACTAAGCAGTTTTTAGATAGATAAAGGGAATAGGAAGGATTAAGGACACAAGTAGCCATCCACAAGAGTGGATTACAGAGGGAATGGTAATAATTCAGCTTCCAGACAAAAAATGTGGACTGTTGGAAGAAGCATAAGGTGATGAAGGAATGAATTGCTCAAGTATTGTGCTGCATTGAGTCCACCAAATGTCCAAGGATGCACATATGCAAAATGTGTGTGAAGATGTGGCTTTTTAGCACATCACACTCATGCTCCTTGGCATTCATGTTGTGAGAAAATTATCCTTAATTCAGAACGTATCTCTTTATAGTGTAAGTGGGGGCCTTTCTGATCCTCTTTAAAGGATAGGAATTCTTCACTTTGTGATTTCCTAGGTGCTTTTTCAGGTGTTCTAAGTGGAGGAAGTCTTGTCTCTTTATACATTCCTGCCTTTCTGAGCTGCTGAATGAGCTGAGGGGATTTCCATAAGCACTACACTGTTATCAGGGTGCATGAAATAGAGCCACTTCCTCAATTACTCAGAAGTAATTCTAACAAAGATCACGTTTCTGTGGGTTCATAATCATGTCAATAGCTTTTTTTGACAGTTGTGTGTTGAGTGGTGTAGAGCATCTGGGGATTTCTAATTTAATTTAGTGTGTAAGGTAGCACGATGTGGGAACTTGCTAGTGGTTTTGCTCAAGGCGTTCCTAATAAGTGCTTGGAAGGTTCAAAAAAGAAGCAAAATTCTCAGATCTTTCTTTTTCTGGCTTCCTTTTTTTGTGAAGTTGATCAAACTGCAGCAGCTCCCTAAGGAGTCGGCAGGGGCTGTGCTGGGGAGGAGGTGGCTGCTTGCAGCTGGGAGCACGAATGAGGATGTGGGTCTGGGTCTTTGCACTCACAGAAATCCATTACTTTGCCTCAGGTCTATGTGGAACCTCAGTGAGTTCATCTGAAGCGATCCCTGCAGCCTGCTTTCCCTTGATTTGCACTTGCCATTATTAGAGTGACCAATAATAAGCTTAATGAAGACTCATCCCCTTCCCAAAGAACCGTTTTCACACAAGTAGCCAAGCATGTCCATGTGGCTTTTGTTCTTTTTTTCAATAAATAAATAGACATTTCCTTTGCCATTCTTCAGTTTTAAAACACTCATGATTGCAGCATCAGCTGAGAATGCAAGATGCCCAGGGCTGCCCCCCTTAATTTCTTCATAGATAAGTTGTGTTAAAATCTGAGTAATATTCACTGAACATTCAATCAATAAAATAATTGTTATCCTGTAGGATAGTTGTATTGTATCCTGTAGGAGCTGATTCTATGGGGTTTTTGTTTAGTGTACATACATACAGTCATTCTGTTCCTGTCTTTTCTGCTCTGCTGCTTTGCACTTTCTTGGACAAGCAGAAGGGTAAGTAGATCCAGTGGGTTCAAACATAGCCTCAGTGGACACATGTTAGTGGTGAAATACCTGACCCGTGTGTCTTGAAGCAGCGTGATTTATTTTTTTTTAATTACTACTATGCAGTGGTTAGGCATTTTAAAATGGAAATCTGGAGGTAACTGTAGTCATTAAGTCAGCTTGTCTGTTTGGAAAAGCAGATTTGTTTTTCCTGAAATGAGGCAATTGATTTCCTTTGAAGGACTGCAGTAATACATGTTTATTAAGCTTAATGGCCTTCTCTCATCTGTTTAGAGCTTGAACCAGAGGTAAAATCTCCAACATCTGACAAAAACAGCAGCAAGGCTATCTGTAAGTAATCTTGATTGTATCTCCTGCTCCAAGTGTAAACAAAATAAAAACTGGGGATATTCTTTGTTTTCACAGCTTTCCCTATGAAACCAACCCCCAAGTTGCTTCTACTAAACCCAATATTTTAGTGGGATTTCTGCTGATGGGTTTGTCTGGGAATATGCTCTAGTGAAGAGGAAGAAAATTACACCTACTCTCGCAGCAGCTTTTTTCTAAATCATATCTTTGGGGATCTGTTTTACTGCACATTAATCAATCTCTTGACCTCAGGACCTGTGTGGTTTGCAGTTTTGACTTCATTCATTTCTGATAATTAGTTTCCTTTAACTCTCGTGCCCCTTCTGCGTGGAATCGACTGACTGTGCTCATTCTGTGGCACCAGAAACACAAACACGTCTGCCAAAATGCTTTGGAAAGCAGTGGATGGTTGCTCAGTTTCCCTTTTTCTACTCATGGTCTCTTCCAGGGTCGTTGTTATGCACAAAACATGATTGTAAACTGGAAGTGGCTAGAATTACTCAGGAGCCCTACTGATAAAATGTGCCTTCTCCTGCTCCCATCCCTTGGGCTTGTGTCCCTGCTCAGCAGGGAGGGAACCACAGTGCCCCATAGTTGAGGGGACACCCTTGTCTATCTCTGTGCCAGCCCCTTCACCTGCTGGACCCTGGTGGTGGGGATGCTTGGGATGAGTCTCGAAGCAGTTCTGTCATCCTGCTGTGTCAGCTTTTTGGGAACTAACAGAATATCTGTGGTTGCTTTTTTTGTGTGTGTGTTTTTGAGGCCGATTCAGAAGCTTTTCACCTTTGTATTTCAGATGATCCTGTAAATGCAGCTCCCACCACTTCTACCCGTGTGTTTTACATCAGCGTAGGCGTGTGCTGTGCTGTTATATTCCTGGTGGCAATAATACTAGCTGTCTTGCATCTCCACAGTATGAAAAGGATAGAATTGGACGACAGGTATGTATTCAGAGTTTTCAGGGGCTTTTGGGAGGATGTATTTATGTAGACTTTTGGGATTCCTGGCCTCAGATATAAGCTTGCTGTAGTAACGTGCAGTTTCTGCTAAGCTGCAGCAGCAGCTAGTATGTAGTTGTGCTAAGTGCTGTACTGCAGTAAGGCAGCAGTTGCAGGTGATGATGTGGAGGGTTGTGGTTCACTTTGATATAGGTGTAAAGTTTGGGAATTACAAGTGTTTGGTTACAAAGCTGATAATCTCTCTTTCCCAGATGTATTTTTCAATTCAATTAAACCAAATTGGCACACGGGGGAGAAAACCTTGTAATGCAAACTCAGGGACCATGCAGTTGACACACACATCTCTTTTTCAATGTTTTGAGTGGGATTTTTCTGAGTGGGGAATAAACACCAAGAATTATACTGAAGCTCTCTTGGAGGCTATTTGAACGAGCTGCATCAGATGCAACTGTGCAAGACCTGGGAATTTTGAAACTGAATACTTTGGAAAAGCAGTTGGGTGTGTAGGTAGTTTCCATCTTCAAAAGGGTTTTTGAATGGTTTTGGTTCTTGCATGCAGCCTTTCAAGGCTGTCCTCTGCCTTGGGCAGATGCTTTTCATTCAGCCTTTGCTACTTCTGTGTTCCCAGATCACCTGGATTTTGGAGGATTAGCTATACTACATAGAATTGGTGCCTGAAGAGTTTTTCTCAGTCCCTGATCATCTGACCAAATGACCTGCCAGCTTTCCTCAATTTACTTGTTCCTAAATTGTCTACTGAAGATTTTTAAGTAATAGAGAATATTGAAAGACGCACAGCTTTGTTTGCTTCATAAAAGAAAAGCATTTAATCTGGTATATTTAAATATGTTCCTCTAGGAGGTTTTGAGAGGCTGTGCCTCAGTCTGGCAGCGTGATCAAATTGCCTTTTCTTCCACTGATTTTTTTGCAATGTGAATAAGAGCCTGCAAATGCTTAGCTGAGAAACTGCTTCAGTGTTTTAATTTAACCTCAGTGTTACACACTAGTAATATATATGATCAGTGACTGCCTGATGGAGCAACGGGGCCAGGAATGCATGGGAGAAGAAACAACTTTTGATCTGGTTTTGAATAAGAAGCTCAGAATATTTCTGCAAAGGGGATCTGAATCAAAGATGATTCATTGTGAGGGTTAGTAACCTCACAGGAGCAACAGATTAAAACAAATCCTGCTGCTATTGCCCTTAATTTCAAAAGGCAGAGCTAGATAAAAATGAGATTGTTAAATAAAAGTTAAAAATGGGCAGCTGAGTTTATGGGCTGCATTGGACTATTTGAGAACATTGTATTAAAAGTTCAGAGCAAATGCTTACATATCTTCTATCAAAGGCACTTTAAAGAGTGCCAGAGAAAGTTGGCATGGCTTAACGGCAGAATAATGGGCGTAGTTAAAAGCAAGGATTAGTCCTTAAAAAGCTGAGATTGCATGCGAGTGAGAAGACAAAGATAATAAATACAAGTTGAACCTAAAAATACAATAAAGCCGACCAAAAAAAGATGTTTCTTAAGCTTGCCACAGGCTCAAAACAGCTCTTTTTTCAGACTTGTCAGCAGCAAGAAGCCAGCCAGAGAGATCTGTCTGGCTGGTAGGTGATCAGGTTACAAAAGGAGTTTTCAGGGAAGGAAAAGTGATAGGAGAAAAAGCTGTATCAGTGTTGACTGTGGTGGCTGTCAGAGCACTGCTTCCTGGGGGACTTACTGGAGAGTGAATCACAATGGGGAGCTTTGAAGACACAGTTCAAATGGCAACTTATTATCACTCTTTTTGCTGGCAGCAGAGAATATTCTTTCAAAAACTCTGAAGGAAGTGGAGTAGTTAGACTGTGAGCTTTGGCTTTTGACTTTGTGCAGGGAAAAAAAAAAAGCTGGAACTCTGTAGCTGGAAAACAGCAGGTGTTGGAGTAACATAAGGGGAAAAAAATCCACGTCAGTACAAGTCTCTGTTGTTCACAGTAAGCCTGATGTTTTCTATTGAGTATTTGCTTCTGTTAGGAAATGGGGACGAAAATACATTAGTAGGTACATCTGTGGTTATGATTTTAAAAAAGAAAAGCCACTTCTTACCCATTTTATCTTAGAAGAAAGAAAAAGGAAGTCCTGCTTCACAAACATAACATCCTTGAGGGCATCAGCAAACATGTCCAGAAAATGCTACAGGAATAGCCAGCACTGCTAGCTCAGTGCTCAGTAGCAGTCCCAAATGCAGATGTTGCTATTCTGCAAGAGAGGCCATTGCAGCTGCAGTAACTTCTTTGACAGTATTTTGTCCTGTGGATAAGACAGGAAGCATCTCTTAACACATCTTAAATTGAACACTGTGTGTGGGTATGGCCCTTCTATTGCCAAGAAAATTCACTGAAGGGCTTGTGGGAAGAGGAAAGAAGGACAATCAGTGAAAAATGGCAAAGCAGGCTTGATGTTTTGATCTGCAAAAGAGATCTGAGGCAGATAAATGGGTGCAGGCTGAACTGCAGGACAGTGTCTTGATGTTTTTGACCACACAGGAGGTAGGAAGCACCACTGTGCTGAACTTTTCCTTGCAGCCTGTTAGGTATCACTCGTGCCTATCTGCTGCCGTGTGAATGATCTGTGCCTTTCTGGCTTTACTCTCCTTGCAAACTCTTGTTAAGTTTAATTTTGAGTTTAATGCAGTAGCACACAGTCACGTTCATGTCCAATTTTGTTTTTATAAAACAGCATCAGTGACAGCAGCAGCTCCCAAGGTTTATCCCAGCCTTCCACGCAGACCACGCAGTACTTGAGAGCTGACACACCCAACAATGCAACGCCAGTAACCAGTAAGTGTTAATCCAATCACAGGCCTCTGCCACAGACTGCCTTGGATGCAGTGGAGTGTTAGTATGGGTTGCACTGATTCTGTATTAAGGAAGGCAGGAAAGCAGGAATAATCTCCTGGCTGTCAGTTTCTCTTCAGAGTTTGCATGATGTATGGTTTTATCCACCTTTGGCATTCACAGTCAAGATTGAAATCTACATTTGTTCTGGGATGCTGGAGTCATCTTATGAGTGTGATGGTGTGACAAGGGTGACATGTTCATGCTTTCTTTTAAATAGCTTTTCTTGATTTTATTTCTTTTTAAGGAGATGGGAGACAGTGAAATAAAAAGTGTAAAGTGACAGTGCTTTATATGCTCTGTAATAGATCAATCTGGGAACTGATACTAGCTACATTCTGTGTCAGTTCTGTGATTCCTGAAGGTATTTGTTATCTACAGAGAGTGTTTACTTCTGCAATTACTATTCATCAGCCTTAGTGGAAGGATGTCTCGTACAGCATAACGCTATTGAAGGGACCTTTCCTGCAATCAGGGTTTGAAGATGTATGATTCCCTGGCAATTCAGTCTCATTGAAGGCTGGACTGACTGTGATTTGCCTTTTCCCTTGTGCTGGCACTTAGGCAGCTAGACTGCTAACCAAATCAGGGAGCAGAGCCAGCCGAACGCTGATTTTCTTCTGTTGTGGTTTGTTTGTTGGTTGGCTGGGATCTCTGCATTGGTGTGCAGCCTAGCGAAATGAACACCAGTTTTGGTGCTTCAGGTGGGGTATGGATCTATGGGACTGGACGCTGAAAGAAAGCAGGACTTAGACCAGAACAGAGTTGGTTCAAAGTACTGCTAAAATCCGCTCTGAAAGATCTAAGTGAGGTAAGGGTGTGTGTTATAAAGTGAGGGAAAAATAGGGGGAGCCTGGCAGGGAAATGAACACTCTCTTTGTTAATCTCAATTAATTGTTTTTCTGAATTTTCTAAATAGAGTAGGAATTGCCAAGCTTTTCAAGAAAGTGTCTTCTTTTGTTATCTGCTGCCAATGATTCTTCATTCTGTAACGCACAAAAGTTTGTTGTATAAATAACCTGAAGAGACTTTCTTTCAGCAATCTAGTAAGTAGGAATATCAACAACTATCCTTCATACAGTGCAATATTTATTCTTTAGAGCCAGCTAAATAATGATTAATGGCTTTTTAGCAAGCAGTAAGAGCCAAAAGTCTCTTCTGTTTCCTTCTGGCTGCACTTAGTATTGATATTAACCATCCCAATCAATGGTAGAGTACTGTATGAGTATTTTAACTACTATTCAGTGCTAGTGTTTTTTTCCCAGTTTCCTCCCCAGGTGTGGGAGCAAATGTTTAACAAGAGTTGAACTCCTGCAGCTTTGGTAAAGTCTTGGCTTTCTTCTAAATTGAACTAATATCTCCCTACACAGAAGAGATTTTTGTCATCTGAGTTCATCTGTTTTGGAAAAAGCTGCCTGGAAACGTTATATGGTAGAAGCATTGAGGCAAATGCATCTATTAAAAACTTATTTTCCACGGAGTTTGGAAGAGACCACAGCATGCAAATAATTCTTAAGCTGGTTTTCCTAATTACTGTTCCACCTGCCCCTCTTTTCACCTGCTAGCCTTTTTGTGCACCACTTCTCATCCCAAAGCACAGCGTGGTGTTGATGTGCTGTCAACCTCGGGATTTTAGGTTGGCTCTCTAAGCAATGTCATCTAATTATTGTGATCCCTGGAAACCTGTTAAAGAGCCTCTTGCAAAAGACTTGCCATGAAGGTGACTGCATCCTTAGTGATAATTGAGCTCTTCACCGAGATGAGCGTGGAAGCAGCTGTACCTCAGTGGCACTCACTGTCTTGCTGTGTTCAATATGTATTGTTTCAGAATGCCTTTTTTGGGGATGAGGGTTGGATACCAGCAGTAACGTGGGGAACAGTGAAACTGAGCGTAAGGAGAAAAAAATTGGATGCAAAAAATAAACAGGAAGAACGCTGTTAGGCCTATCACCGTTGTATTAACCTTGTTCTCAGTGACACTTAAAATTTATCATAAAAGTGACTCTCAAACTTTCTCTAGTAATTCAAGGTCTTGCTACAAAAACACTCAGGCCTTTTTGAGTATGTTGGTGTATCTAGCTAGATGTGTCTCATGCCCAGAAGAGGGCACTGCTGATTCTGGTTGTGCTCCTGATGCAGTACCGGGTAAGGCGTTTTCTTGACTCCAGCAAGTCTTCAGCAGTTTCTAACCTCAGTCTTTATTTCCCTGTTGAGAGGGAAGTGCAGTGTTACGTTAATCTGCTTCAGTATGCAAGAAGAAGCTTTATTTACTTGATGTTAATAATGAGTCTCAGTTGTACATATTGATTTGTGTTACATAGTTGTACATATAGACTTGTGTGATTGCTACGTTTGGCTTCTCTCGTGCATTTCTTTGTTATTTAATACTATACATAATCTTCCTAAGTACACACTGCTTGCATGTCTTTGTACCTGTAGGTGGTGCTGAGGTGAAGCAATGTGCTTGTGGTCTTATAATAAGGGTATTTATATTGGTTTGTTTGGCTCTGCTGGCTCCTCAGGTTATCCTACGTTACGGATAGAGAAGAATGATCTTAAAAGTGTCACTCTGATGGAAGCAAAAGCTAAAGTGAAGGATATAGCCATCTCCAGGGAGAGGATAACTCTAAAAGATGTGCTCCAGGAAGGTATTTACAGCCCTCGGGACGCTTGTTGGTTACAATGTGGTGTTTGTATATATGTGTATGTTATTTTCTTTGCAAGGTTTTTCTGAAATTAATCATTGGTGATGTTGCTGATCTTTATAACTCTTGTGGAGGTAAAGAATGATGGATGATGTTTGCATTTGGGGTGTGGGGAAGCGACTTCTAAAATGCATTAGAACATGGGAGCGACTAATTATGCAGAGTAAATAATTGTCTGTGTTAATAATCTGGTCATTTAAAAAGAAAAATAAATGAAAGGGTGAGATGGCTAGGGAGTGAGGTAATCAGCTGAGGCTGTAAGTGGTTAAGTAACTCAACTGCAAAGTTATTGCAGGAGAACTTCACTTAAGGGGGGAAAAAGCTTCTCTGTCATCTAAATTCAGTCAGTCTCCATTTAATAGCTAATATGGAAATCTTGTCAAATGCAAAATTAACATTTCTGCTATGAAAAAATTAGACTACAGTTTCTTTTGTAGCTTAATTTTCATTTCAGAAGTGTTCATTTACAACAATAATTGTTTTTACTTGATATTGAATTTAGAAAATGGACTTAAATATTTAGGTTTTTGTCACTAATGGTTAGTACTGCAACTTTAGTCTGCATCCCCATAGCTTGATAAGAAACCAAATTTTCCTAAGCTACACATTGAGGATAGTTGTCTTTTAGAGGCAGAACTGCAGAGTCTTTACATCCCCATCTGGAAAACAACGTGAGGTTGCCAAACGTTCTGATTTGATGTATGGCTTTAATCTTCAAGCTGATAGCTTTGTTCTCAAGTCCAATGGTTGTGCAAAAATGTACTTACGTGTGGAGGATGTGTTTTGGATCATAGAACTGTAGAATGGATTTGTTTGGAAGGAGCTCAACAACCCACCCAGTTCCAACCCCCGCCATGGGCAGAGGTGCTGCCCACCAGCTTGTGTTGCCCAGGGCTCCCACCAACCTGTCCTTGAACTTATTCAGAGACGTGGCTGCAATGAGATCTTCCCAGAGCCTTCTCTTCTCCAAGCTGAATGCCCCCGGCTTTCTCAACCTTTCTTCATAGGTGTGGTGCATCCAGCCCTCTGATCATCCTCGTGGCTTTCCTTTGGACCTGCTCCAATGGTCTGCATCCTTCCTTTAGAGGTCATCTAGCTGAACTTCCCTTCAGTGAACAGGGACACCTACAGCTATACCAGGTTGCTCAGAGCCCCATTCAGCCTGACCTCGAATTCTTAAATGATGGGATATCCACAACCTCCCTAAGCAACCTGCTCCAGTGCCTCATCACCCTTATTATAAAAAAAATAATAAATTCTTTCTTATGTCCAATCTAAACTCCCCTCTTTTAACCTCAAGTGCTTTTCAGAAGGACTGTGCTCCATCCTTACATCTCCTAACTTGTACTACTAGCAGAAATTGCTACAATTTGATGCAGATCTTGTGCTTGGATTTGCTGAAACTAATGAGGTTCACCTGGGCCAGCAGCTCAGCCTGCCTAGGTCTCTCTGAATGGCATCTGATCCCTCGGGCACACTGACCACGTCACTCTGCTTGGCACCATCCACACACTGCTGAGAGAGCACTTGATCCCACTGTTGATGTCACTGATGAAGATGTTAAAGAGCACCACTCCTAGTGTTGACCCCTGAGGGACACCACTTGTCCCTCATCTCCATCCAAACATTGACCACCACTCTCTGGGTGTGATCTTGTAACCAGTCTCCTGTACATCAAACAGGGCACCCATCAATCCATATCTTTCCATTTCAGAGGGAAGGCTGTTATGGGGACTGTGTCAAAGGCCTTATAGAAGCCCAGATAGATGATGTGAGTGAATCTTCACGTGTCCACAGATACAGTTATGCAGTCATGAAAAGCACCAAGGTTGGTCAGGTAGGACCTATCCTTGGTGAAGCCATGCTGCTTGTTCCATTTCATCTCCTCTTCCGTATGTCTTAGCATAGCTTCCAGGAGGGTCTGCTTCATGATCTTCTCTGACACTGAGGTGAGACTAATGGGTCTGTAGTTCCCTGAGTCATCCTTTCTACCCTTCTTAAAAAATGGGTGCTATATTGCTTCTTTCCTGTATCTGGGGGTTGCCCCAAACTAATTGCAGCACCTTGTGCTTGGCCTTGTTCAACCTCATTAAGTTCTTGTGGGCCAAATTTTCAAGCCTGTCCAGATCCCTATGGGATAGCATCCCATCCTTTGGTTGTATCAACTGCACCACTCTGCTTGGTGTCATCAGCAAACTTGCTGAGAGTGCACTCAGTCCCATTATGCAGGTCATTGATAAAGGTGTTGAAGGCTGTGCTTCTTTATAGTGTCTCTTGCCTGTAGCTGTAATGTTCAGAGCCATCTGATGCCTGCCAAGTGGGATCATAACATCTCACAAAGTCTATATGCAGTCTCATGGTAGATGATAAGGAAAAAAAATTGCAATCATCCTGCTGAGTACTGAGGAATCATAAGAGTTGAACTTTATGCTGGGATATGTAATGTACAGCTGTTCAGTATGGTTCTTTTTCTTGGAATAACTTTGTTAAAATACGTGAGGGGAAAAATTTTGAAGGCGGGGGAAAAAAAAGCCAGAAAAAGTAAAACCAAAATAAATCTTTGAAGAAAGCCTGTCACATTTTTATAATGTAATACTGTATTCACAAACTGTACTGTGTAGGTACTGCTTTGTTGAATGCTCTACTTCTCTGTGTACTTTAAAAAGAAAAAAAAGTATAATTGAGCAATGTTTTGCCTGGGGAATTCCTGACTTGACTGTATGCAGAAAAGATGGAGCTCAAAGTTTTGGCACAGGCTGTGAACTGCCACAAATAAACCAGCTATCAACGTCAATACTTAAATTAGTTAACCAGATTCTGTTGCTGTCGTTGTTTCATTTTTGCTTGTCTTATGTTTTTCCCTGAAATTAACTAAAGCTTTCAGTCTTTGCTGTGTAGAGCTCTGAATCCAACTCCTGCTGATGGAGAGGTGGTTATTTGTTGTCGGTACTCTTGATTCACTGGGACATTCAGGGCTTAAGCTTTACTCTCCATTACTCCTAACTTTCTGCTGTGGCAGGTAGTGGGTTTTCAATGGGTGTTTAATTCTGTCACCATTATCAGTGTGTTTTAAACATACAGTGCTTACTAATTTTATGTTCTCTTCATAGGCACATTTGGGCGCATTTTCCATGGAATACTAATAGAGGAAAAAGATCCCAGTAAAGAAAAACAAGTTTTTGTGAAAACTGTTAAAGGTATGCTTACCTGAAGGACTTTGTTTTGTCCAGTTGTTTGGCCTGTGTTGCATGCTGAGTGTATCAAATCTGTCTTTAAAAACAGTTAAGCAAAAGCCTCGCAGAACATAGTAAAACTTAAAAATTGCAAACAATTTGGGTGCTGCTGTCAGCCAGCAAACAGTAATGTTGTATGGAAGAAGAAGGTGCTTGTTCACAAGTGCCTGCAGTTACTGCATCGTCAGACACTTCAAAAAATCTCATTTTCTTTTTCCTCTTGGCATGGAACACATACAGCCTTCCCCCTGTCTGAAATACTGAAAAGGCACAGCTCGCTGGTTTCTGTCACTTACTTTAAGTTATGATCATACCTTTTGGTTTTTCTCAGCCAATAGTGTATATATGTGTATATGCACATGTAAGTATATATCATTTATATACATATGAGTTCAGCTTGGAAGCTACTTGGAAGAATATTAACACTTGTTTAAAGGGGAGGAATTTAAGATCAACCTGTTTTGGAATAAAAGTAGCTAAAAAGCATCCCTATTTTGAGCATGTCTCATGGCAGTCTGAGATGGATGTTGTTGCATTCTTTAACTGTGTGTAATTCATGATGTAGGCCTAGCCAGGGTGGTGTGCTTTGCCAGTGAAGATAGGCCAGTGCCAGGTATTGTACCTGCTGCTCCAAGATATATCAGGCCTTTTTATTTTTTTTCAGGGTGCCAGCTACTCTCATAATAACAAGATGCTGCTTTTTTTATTTTCTTTTTTGAGTGCTTCTGTGATGGTACACTTCCATGCTGTAGCATTTCTCTTCCCTGTTGAATCCAAAGAGGGCTTCTGTAAAAGTGGGTTTGTCACCCTCTGGGAGGATCGTGGAACTTTCTGCTTGGCAGGGTAGTGGTATCTGATGCACAGTCAACAGACACTCCTGTAACATCTAAAATTGTTGTGAACGTGGACACTTTGACTGTATGCTTACTTGATAGCATGGAAATAAGACAGCATCTGCAGAAACATGTCTAAGTTGAGCTGCTTCCCAGCACTGCTTTTCTGAGCAGCATGAGCCTTCCAGTCTGCTCTTAAAGAAACATTTCTCCCTTGATATTGCTTAGATACAGTCTGTCTTTGATACAGTCCATGTCCTTTCTCCTAATGTTTTGCTTTGCAGTGAAAGGTTTGCTAGCTGCAGCTCCATACTGCACAATAGTCTTAACAAAGCAATGGTATTTGCATAATTGTTGTTACTAGAGAATTTCTTAGCTTTAAAAAGTGTAAACTCATTGTCTGCATGGATAATAGATTCTGTTGATGTTTGTCTGTGAAATAATACGGGCTTGGGCGTTGCTAGGAGAATAACTAATAAACATCCCCTCTTCTCCTTACTGCAGTGTATTTGTAGAGCCAATATTAAGCAGTTTCCTCTTTGTACCTTGGCTGTGATGGCTGTGTGTGCAGCTGGGTCATGTACTAAGTTAGGAATTTGATCTGCTTGGAAAAAAAGAGTGCGAAAATGCTCTTAACCTGAATTTTCCTTGATCTATTTTGTCCTGTGACCACACACACTGTCCTGTTTGGTACAAACACAGAGTAGGGTCGAACTGCAGAAGAGAAAATGAGTGTAAGAACTCTAATGCTGACTTAAGTATCTCTGTTGCTGGAGGCAAAAAAAAAAAGGAGCCTGAGGGTCATGGAAAAGAAACAAAGGAAAAAAGCCTTTGTAGCTAAGTTACCCCAGAAAAGCATATGCCGTGTCCTAACTTCTTTTTCTGCACAGCGTGCTCTGATGTTGGTACAATGATGCTCTCAATTACAAAACAAAAAGTGAAGGCATTCAGACTTTCTGAAAAATGGGAACTGAAACTCTTTCAACAGATGTCGTGGGGAAGAAAGAGTAAATAATCCAGTAACCTTCCTGAGAGAAAAGACTTCTTTCTTATCAGGATCACAGCTTAAGACATGGCACTGATACCTTGTTGTTAGGGTAGCTGGGATAGCTAGGGTTGCTGCAGCTTTAAATCTAGAATTGTTCATAGAAGAAACCCTTTGGAAGAATAGTATCTGGATGGGTCAAATAGAATCAATATGTTTCTTTCCAAACTAGAGCTTCTCTCATTTATTTTCTCTGAGAACAAGCTTCCAGTAATAAAGTAGGAAAGATTTCATTAATGGGGCTAGCCTGCTGTCTATGATACTCTTACAGTATTCACCATGAGAAACAACTTCCTTCTAAGACTAATGAAGCTTTGTCTTCTCATTCTTATACTGAACTATTTGATGCTGCCAGCAAGAAAAGGCTTTAAAATTGCCTTCCTGATACATTGAATGTCTGTACAGAAGTGTTGGAAACAATTAGACTGTCTAATTTACAGGAACACCTCTACTTTATTCAAGCTTTGGCTAGATGCATTCGTAGTTGTTGTAGTTGTCAACTATGTCACTGGATGTATCCTGTCAGCCCCATATGGACACCAGTGTACTGGCACACAAGTTGCTTTGAGACCGGGTGTTTCCAATGGAAGCCATATTAAACATAGCAACTTTGCACAGTGCAAAGTGAGAAACTGTAGTGGGTAAGTGATTATCCTCTGGATATGTCCTAAAATGTCCTGCAAAAAGTGTGCTGGTGCTTGGAAGGCCTCTTTGAGCCATGGGCAGCTCATGTGTTGGCTTCTAGAAGACCTCTACTGTTCTAAGGAAATCATTAAATTGATGTTAGAACTATTGCTTCTGCTTCCTTTTGAGAGACATCACAGAACTTGTCAGTGAGACGGAACTCTTCAGCGTCCTGGGACTTCTAGCTGAGCAATCAATGAAGTCACCAAAGTGCTTTTCAACCAATTCAGTGACTTCTTACTGTATATGTGGCTTGTGAGGTGGTAGCACTGCAATTTGGAAACGCTTTTTTCTGTTGTATCTCTTGTAAGTTTACAGTGCGAAGGTCAAGTTAATCTCCAGTGCTACAAGTTCACTCCAGCTCCCTTAGAAAATGTTTTTCCTCTCATCTAACTGTAGTATGTTCCAAAGAAGAGTTGTAACATGCCCCAGATAGTGACAAACCTTCTACCTGCATGTTCATGAAATACAATAATTCGTCTTTTTTTCTGATGGTATATCATCTATCATTTGAGAGCATGTCTGGATGCATGAATCTTTCCTTATGCAGAGTGCTCTGTGCCAACAAGAAAAAGGCTTAAAAGGCACAACAAAAAAAAGAGGTATCGGTTGGCAAAACTAGAAGCGACTTTCTGGAAGCTTTAATAACTTTAGGGGTATGAAGGCTGCATGCCCAGGGAGAAAGATGTCTTTTTTTATACCTTCTCTAGATCCTTCACTTAGGTCGTGCAGTTTTCTAGTTACAGTTCAAAGTTTCACTGTGTTAATTTCCTAGTCGTCATTATGAAAGCTTCAGCTTTTTGCACATTCAGACTTATTTTTGGATAATTTGCTTCCCTTTTTTTTTTCTTCTATAATTCACTTTCATGAAGATTAAGGATGTACGTCATTATCAGTAAGAACAATGATGTATGTACTATTTTGGGGGTGTCAGAACCCATGGATCCACATGACTTCAATAGGCTCTTTGTGAGGAACGTGAGAGACATCACTGCCACCTGACTTCTCGCTGTGTTTCTTGCCCTGCAGTATAATTGTTTGATGTAGTAATGCTTCAGTTTCTTTTCTGATGGATGTTTTCCAACCACTCTAAACTTTAGGAAGTGCCTTGGGTGGGCTGTTTATCAGAGCTGGAATTACGTTTCTTGCCTGTAATTGTCAGGTCTCTCCTGCCTTTACAGTGGTGTGAAATAGACTTTTTTGGGAATCTTTAGAGCTTTGTACCTCAGAAAAGAAGGAACACTGTTACGTATTTTGACTTAAGGAATACATTGTTTAATGATGCTTTTCCTGCAAAGGAGAAAAATCTTTGGAGAACAAATGGAATTGTATTATTCCAGGAATACACGAGGTGAATTTGAGCTATACAGAACCTGACTCATATTCTGGCCAAGGTACATTTTTAATAAAAACAACCAATCTTGCTGTTTGAGATAACCTGACTACTTCTATTTCATTTTCTAACCACTTAACATTTTTCTTCTGTACAAGAAAGGAATTTTTGAAAACAATCCACCCATGAAAAGCCCTGGAAACAAAGACACAGTGTAGGTGAAGATTAACTCTTAGGACTCCTCTTTTTTACTAACTGTAACGAAGCTTTTAGTTTTGTTCACGTCCTCATAGGTCGCTAAAGGACTCTTTTTCAGCAGTATTGACTAATTACAACATTACACCGTTGGTTGGCTTTTATTTTTGTATCTTGTCAGTCCAACTCAGAGTGGCTGCTCGACGAACACCCCATGTGCTGAGCACAGATCATGGTGGAAGCTTTGGAGGAGCTGAGTGAATTCACCTGGCACATCTCAGGACCACAGCTGGCTGCAGAGCATTTATATACTGCACAGGACTTCTCTATATGAGTTAAAACAATGTAAATGCAATCTTGTGCTGTGTTGTAGGCATGAGGAAACCCACTAGATGTTAAGCTGTATGTTGAAGTCATTCTGACTGAACTGTCCATAGCTTATAGATCTCCTTCTGCTCTTATTCACTTGTTGTCTGTTTTGGCCTACTTGTGAACTGAGTCTTTGGGACTTCTTCATTGCATTTAGGAGACTGAAAAAGTTCCTGAGAACTTCATTTAGATTGTGCAAAGTGGGAAAATGAAAGGTATAGTTGGATGAGATGTATGTTTAATAAGCTTTGCTCTCCTTTACACTGAGTTAAAATCACTACTCATATTTCAGTTTTGTTACCTGCTGCCCTTAGCAGCTGATTGACACTGAAACATTAAATCTTCCTTCTCCTGTTCTGTTTCACGTTTATTTGAAGTTGAGTAGATCACTGGGCAAAGAGCTGCTGATTTCTTGCTGTTTGTTGCTGCAAGTCTAGGTCCCTCTCTTGTTACATAGGAAAAAACCATCATCCCTAAATGGTGCTTCTCTGCTCTTTTATGTGGCTTAAAACATCTGTTATGATATTGCTGTGTTCATCAGAAGCCTAGATTTCCTGGCTGCAGTGATTTGTGCAGCTACTTGTTGTAGCAGTGCTGACAGAAACTGCCCATAGCAGGCTGTAGAAATGCTCTGGAATAACTTGTTTGAATTTTGAAACCCTTGGCTGTGTTGCCTTTACAATTCTGCTTTACTTTCTTGTTCTTTAACGTAATCTATTTTAATGACCAAGCTACGATTTAAAGCCTGAAGTCATAATACAGTGTTTGCTAATTTGTGATTCTGGAAGATCTGACCTATAATGTTGTTCTTTAAGTCATCCAGCTGATCAGATAACCATTGAAGTATTCAAGTAATTGCTGCTTTTTCATCTCTGGTAGGTAATTTGAGGTGTGGAACAACTCTTTCCTGATGTACTACCACCCAGTGAATGTAGGGTACGATGCTCAGCAATTGATAGAGCTCCTGGTCTCATAATGAGCAAGTTAGTGCAATTTAGTGTCATCTCAGAACTGATAAACATGTCAGGTGTTCTGTGAGCATCTTGATGATTCACGTGACTGAAGAGTGCTGGTAAATGAGGAATTGAAACACAGTTTTGTAGATGAACTTCTGTAAACAGGTCAAAATCCAATAGCTGCTCTCTGGCTTTGAACCAGGAAGGGCCTCAGCAGATCTAACTAACACTTGCCAGAGATCAGCCTCATAGATAACACTAGTTGTGCTAAGAGCCCTATTGTGCCTGGTATCTACAAATAACATAATACAATGAGATAAACTTGCAGCCGTATCAAAGCTTCCAGAAATCCAAGTCTGTTCTTGCTCTGTGCCCCAAGGTGGACTGTCAGAGTCATTGCCTTGTAACAGTGTAGGTAAAAGCATCTTCCTACATCTGTTTTGAAGTTTGCGGTCTTGTTATTAAGCACCTTCCAAAAATTGAGCTCTTTTGGTTCTAATTGAAGTTCTGAATCGCCCCTGGCTCTTAAATCTTTGCCCTAATTCATGTTATCTCACAGTTCTGCTCTTCAATTACTCAGCTATTGGTGTGTAACAGCTTGGAGGAAAATAGATGATTTGTCAGGGTTGAGCAGGAGCGACCTGACTAAAGCTCAGCTTACGTTCATCAGGCTGCAGCTGCATGAATTGCTGAGTACTGAGGTATTCCTAATCCCAAGTAGCAGCAATATCTCAAAGGGTAGTTTAGCTTTTTTAAGGCTTTGAAGAAGCTGTGCAACAAGCCTTGTTGTTTGACGCTGTACAGCTTAAACCCAGTGCTGTTTGCTGATGGTGAATTTAGTACATGGGAAACCATGGCCTCTTGTTGCAGCTTTGGGTTACTGCTCTAATTTAGGAGGTTTCTGGACCAGTGGGAAGTTTCCCTTTCTTTTCTCCAGCTCTTCTCCTGTTTGGTTCTGTGTGTGACTATGTTTAGATCAAGTAACCTTTGCAGATCCCATGTGGAAGGAAAACAAGCTGCAAAAGCCTGAGGGCATTCTTGTGCTTTTTGTGAGATCATCCCACAGGTCTTGTTTTGTGTGGCTACACAAACAGTAAAATACTAAAATGTGCATACTTACATGTAATGCTTATATATTTGAGAGATGCTTTCAGTAGAGTCTGGCCTAGGCAAGAAAAGGAGACCTGTGGAATTTGCCTTAGCAAATCCTCCTTGCACCTCACCTAGCTGGAGTTGCTTGGTCAGGGCTGTCACTGGTGCTGCCCTGGCACTGCGAGTTTCCCATATCAGAGCCAGAAGTGCTGTGGGTTGTCTGAATTGTTTGTGTGGCTTTTCAGTGTGGGATGGTCAAACTCCCCAGACAATCAGTTCCTCCACAGCTGAATGTTTTATTAGCATGTTCACCTTCATCATTTGAAGACCTGTCTGCTGGATGTTCAGAAGGGGTGTAATCTAATAAATGAGTTTAAATGCACTTTGTGTTGTGTAACCCAAGAAAATGGCTGTAAAACTGATTTTCATTTCTATACAGACTGTTGGAATAGCATTACTTCAATTTTTTTTTTTCCTATTTTTGACCCCTTTTGACTGGAACCACTTAAAGAAATGTTCAAAGTGATGATTTATGTTCTGTTTTGAATTATGTCTAATGAAGCCACAATAATAATACTGTGTGGTTCTCCTATATTGGCATAGTTCTAAGTTAGAGAAGGATTAGTGTTCTACTGCTATTGTTTGTTCTTTGTGTGTTGGTTTGGTTGGTGTTGTGGAAGTTTTTTTCCATACAGAAAACAAGGAAATAGTATTGATAAGAAAACACAATGCTGATTCTGGGACTGTTCCATGAGATAAGATTTAGATTTCCATATGTACTGGAACTGGAGTCAGTCATCCTTTGGGTGCTCAGCAGCTCCAGCGTAGTTCCTCTGAGCTGAAAAATACCAATGAAGCCTAGCAATGACCTGCTGAAAAACACCCTGGTGATGGAAAGGGAAAGGCATCAGCAGGACAGCATTGCCTGTAACAGCATTACTGTGAAGAGGTGTGTTGTCCAAACCAGATTAACTTGTTCTGTAGATTTTTTTCCAAGCCAGTTTTAAGTAATCTCCAATTTAGCTCTTCAAATTATTACATGGTGGATCTTGCAATTAAAAGCAAACCAGTTAAGCAAGCACAGAGCATACAAGCATGTTCATCAACCTAACCTCGCACCTATTAATCTCTTTCAGCCCTTCACTATACATGGATGAAGAGGCTATGCTCTTTTTGAGTGAGTGGTTCATGCATTTAAAATGGAAGCTTTATGCAAGTAGTCTGTTGGCAGTTCCTCCAGGTTCTTATAATGTGCTTTTGTGCCTTTATTTTTCAGTTCCTGCCCTTTATCATGCCTGGATGGTTCAGCCATTCAAGGCTATATAAATTCATTTTCATGTAGCATCTTGCTTCTTTTCAATTGTTTACAACCCTCAGAAGTCTGTTTCCTTCATGTGAAATTTGTCACATATAAAATCCTGATTTCAGTTGAGCTCTGTTGCTGCACAGTAGGTAGGAGCTTCTCTTTGTCATGCAGTTGATGGGTTTCAGCTGAGAGATATTTGAAGGAATGCTCTGTGAGGCTTCCTTTCTCACAAGAACATATTAATTCCCTACCCCTCATACATATTTACGATCGAATAGAAGGAAATCACTATTTTTGTACATCTCATAATACATCAAAGCCGTAATTGTTGTTGATGTAATGACACTTATAGCCTTACGTTTCAGAATTTTGTGGTCTTGGTCCTTGGAGGCAGATGCTTCTTAGGGGTTTCAAAGCATAGCTAGAGTTCAGTGGTTCTGCCCAAGATCTCTATCTGAACTTGTGATGTCAGTTTCCCAATCTCCTCCTTTTTGAGCATCTGGATGCTTCTAGGAAGGCATGCCTTCTTTTTATTTCCTCCCAAGCTAACACAGTGGAAGAACCTCTGTAGTAGCTCGTCTCAAGATACCTTTTCTCTCCCTGGCTTAGGTGAAGTATCTCAATCCTGTTGATATTTTGCAACTCACATGTTACGTGATTTCTCTTCTGATGAACCCTTCTTAGGTTCATCAGAAGGGCTGTGTTGTGCCCAAAGCTGCCTGCACTTCCAGCAGATCTAGGAATTTGTTGGGTTTTTTTATTACAGTTAGAGCCCATCTAGTAGGTTGCCATCCTCTTGACAGGGAGGCCACACACTCCCTTTAGACCTTGTGCTTTCTTTCCCTACCTTGTGCTCATTTACACTGCCTGCTTGCACCACTCATTGTCATTCGGACAAGAGTCATGTTGTTCTTTGCAGGGTTACAGTTCAATTAGGAAAGGGTCCAGCGAGGCATTATAGCTGGTATGAGGAAGAAAGCAAGACCATAAAGAGTAGATGAGTCCTCTCTTCCTCTCTACTCTCTTTCTCAAGGCAGTAGGATGTTGGTTTGACTCATCTGAGATATGTAAATTCATCCTAATGTGGCAGAGAGAGCTGATTGGCTTTCACTGGGTGAAAGCTTTGGCTTTCCTGTGCTAGCTTGCTGCATAGGCACACGAATGCTAGTTGAAACATGAAGGAAGGACTGAGGAGTGCACCCAGATATAGGGGAGGTGGGTTTGCGAGAGCCCTCAATTGCATTACTTTACGCTTCCCTGTTGCTCCTTGCCAGCAAAAAAAGAGAAATAGACCCTAGAATGTTTTGTGAGGAAAGGGAGTGCAGACAGTGCTGCTGTCTGGTTGATGTTCTGGTTGTTGGAGCTACCAGAGATGCTTTGGTTCCAACTGGCAGCAGTGATTTTTTTTTTCCTTTGGAAAGGTCAAGAAGAGAACTGCAAAGGTTTCTAGGGTTACCAAGAGTCAAGTGTTTCAAGTAGAGAGCATTGAGTGAGTGACTCTAGAAATGAATGGTCTCCATCGATGTGAAAGTAAACTGCAGAAGCCCATATTGTGATTCAGTAGCAAATCAGTGTCTTGTGTGCTTTTGTGAAGCACCTGGTGGGTTCCCCCCTTTCAGCAGTGCAGGCCCTGGGTGCAGGATTTCATCTGTCCTGCCAATGCATGCAGTTCATGCATGCCCAAAAGCTGTCAGGAAGCAGCAAGAGTACATTCTGTCAGCACCTGGAGTGTTTTTTTTCCTTTTCAGCTTCACCCCATTTGTTTAAGCAGAAATATGCCCAAGAACTTGGCTGGCTTGTGTGGGTTTTTAAACTGCACTAAAAGTAAACAAAATCTGTTTGTGCACACATGACCTTAGCTGACTTATAAATCTGGACTGAATTTCAGATAATAGATTGGTTTGTTTCCAAAATTATATCTGTGGTTCTTTTTTTTTTTTTCTTCATTAGATCAAGCCTCAGAGGTGCAGGTGACAATGATGCTGACTGAAAGTTGCAAACTCAGAGGACTTCATCACAGGTAAGCCAGGCTGTGTTTGGAAGCACCTCTGTGAGCTGACAATACTTGTGTCTTGGTTTAGGTGTGCCAGACTGAGCAGTGACATTCCTTTCATTTTCAGTTACTGCAGAAGCAAGGTGGCTTACACTGCTCTTTTTGCACAGGCTGGTTGTTAAATGTGATGTTTCTGTGATAATGAGGAGAGTAAGGATATACACAGGTTGATTTTGCTAATTTACCAGTCTGTCTTGTATTTCTTGCATTTTATACATGATGCAGTAGGCTGAAATTGCTCTTGAAGAGCTTCGTTGCCAGCAAGGATGCAGGGAAGAAGAAACCAGCACTCACCATCAGGTCCCATGGCTAGTAAGAGTTTGTCCTTTTCACTGATCATGTGAAGGAAGTGAAAAAGTAGTTAAAAGGGAACTGTTAATGCCACACTGGATTTCGAAGCTGCCTTTCTAAGAATTATTATAGTTAAGACCTTGCCTAAAAGACAGAATCGTATCAAAAGGAATAGCAGTGTTTTGAGGAAACGTATTTTAAAATGAAAACAAGGTGAAATAACTCCTCTCCCACCATTCAAAAGTGAGTGTTATCCTTTTACAACTCTTCAAATGTCCCACCTTGATAAACATCATGCAGAAGAAAAGCTGTTAGCACCTCTTACTGAAGATGGAGTTAAATGTGTATAGAGTTCATGGATGTAATGCCTGAGTATCAGAGTTATGAAAATGTGAATTTTCCAAGTTCCAAACAACAACAAACCTCACTGGGAACTTCCTACTATGTTTTCACTAGAAAATATAGTGTCTTAAAAATGTTTCATGGAAATTTTAAACCATATAAAGTTTGTTTCAAGTTTCTGTGTTTTTTCTTATGTTGAACACCTCAGAAAGGTGTTTATAAACAATGCAGGGGGAGGTTATGCAATCTGGAAGGAGAAGAGAAATAGCCCTGATAGAACTCCTAAATTATTTCTGCATTGATGATACACCCCTAAATCTCCTGCCACTGCCCCCACAATAACATCTTCTGCTTTTTGTCCTTTTAAATCCTCCCCAGTGTCTTCAGTTACTTGGAGGCTCTGTGCTCTGCAATCTGTAACACAAAGCTAATGGTTTTACTTGATGTTGAATTACTTTCAGTTAATATGTTGAGGTGTTGAGAAGATTTAGGTCAAGTTACAGCTTGGTAAAACAAGAGATTTCTGTCCCTGTCTTCCAGGAATCTGCTGCCTATCACTCATGTCTGTATAGAAGAAGGAGAGAAACCAATGGTGCTGCTGCCATACATGAACTGGGGGAACCTTAAACTATTCTTGCGACAGTGCAAGCTGGTAGAGGCCAACAATCCTCAGGTAAGCTCTGAAATCTGCCACTTCCTGCCCACTCAGCTTTTACTCAGAAATCCTGGTTTGTTGTCTGTATATGTACCTTAAAAGGAGTAGCTGCAGTATTCATCCTGTCCTGTGACAGTGAAAGAACTGACAAGCAGGTCCTTAGCATGTAGTAATTTTGATTCATACAAGGAAAACGTTCTTGGCTGCCTTTATCATAGCTATTGAGGGACTGTACAGCTGAGTTAAAGTCTCGGTCAGGGTAGCAGCTGGTATATCAACACATCTAACAAAGTAGAGGAAATGATATATGATAGTGGGTTCAAGTTGCAATACACAGGAGAAAGTTGTGTACATAAAAGATATCAGATTAAATGAAATGTTTTTTGCAGAATAGATGATGTCTAAATGCATGGTAGTTCATTGTTACATAATAAGCATAAAGCAGTTCTGTTAAATGTGGGACGTGCTGCTGTGGGTTTGCTTTACAGTCAAACAATTGTACTTATTTACCTTGATAATGGTTTCTGAGGATTGGTTTGTTTTCCTGCTGTTGGTGCTCTTCAGCATTTATAACTCCTTACTGTGTTTTCCATAGAACTTACTGTGTGTGTTTCACAAGCAGCAAAAAGGAAAAAAATTCTTAGATGAGCATGAAGTTTTAAAAACATCCTTACAGCCAAAATGGAGTTGGTGTTAATGAATAAGAGAAAGTTGGACAAATGTTCAGCCATGAATTTGTCTGTATTTTAAGACTATCCCTCCTGCTGGGGTTGCCTTATCTTTCCTTCTCTTCAACTTCACCTTGGTTTGCCTCTTCGAATTAAATTCAAAATGAATTCTGATTTGCTGAGGGCAGCATTTGTCCCTGTTATGTGCCAAATTTGAAACTCTCAGACAAGATCAATAGATTGTGATAAGCTGCTAGGATCTTCCAGCACTGACTTACCTGCTTTGCTACTTAATCTGGGTTATAAATGTCTGTTCAGCACAGCAATGTCCCTTTCCAAGAATTCAGAAATGGCATTTGTAGTCTGCATTATGTCAAATAGGAGTTGCCTCTCAGTGGTATCGCCTTGCTTCCTACTGTACCAAAAACTGGAATGTTAGGTGTTGTACTTATTTGAAGATGAGCATCTGTGGAAGTAACACAAACAAACTTTTGAGTTCTCTGAAATAATGTATTCTTCTAGTTCTTATTAAAAATCTGTTAACAGCAATGTATTGACTTCTTAATTTAGCATAGTATTTGCTTTATTTTAACCCAGTGCAACTGCTGTATCTACCTACACACTGAAGCTTCAGAAATACTGTAGAAATGAAAGAGAGAAACCAAGATATAAATGTAATGCAAGAGTTTTATGTAACTGTGACACTGGTTTCCAAACAAAAGGAAGGGAGAGTGTGGTGAGCAGGTACAAGTGACCATTTTTTGCCTGCGTTCATTGCTAATCCAAGGAAAAGCTATGTAGCAGTGAGGAAAATTGCAAATTGGGAATGCTTGCCCCTGACATGTCAACCAGGGGGGAAAGAAAAAGCTAAAAAGTTAAAGAATCTTCATAAGTTTTCAGAAGATGGTAGTGTCTGTTCAGCAGATGGTAGTGTGTAATCAGCTCTAGAAAATCATCGGCTGCTAAAGGTTAAGAGAGGGAAGGGCCCTTAGACTACAAATTAAAAGTTAGCCTGTTGTGTATTGACTGTTGTTCTGTGCTCCTGCAGGCAATTTCCCAGCAGGATCTTGTACATATGGCTATCCAGATTGCCTGTGGAATGAGTTACTTGGCCAGACGGGAGGTCATTCACAAAGACCTGGCTGCTAGAAACTGTGTGTAAGTACCAAACAAGACAGAGTCACTGTGCAAACAGTGTTATGTCAATAACTAGGGCTAAGATGGATTTCCTTTAACCAGCCTGATCTCTGCTTCAAAACGTACCACTTTTTTTTCCCCCCTGTTTTGTGCAAGTAGTTCTGTCAGTGTAACTTTCTTTTTGGTATAGGGTGGAACAGAGTGCTTGGTTTTTGAGAGTGCAGAACATCCTATTCTGGAAGATTTGTGTTAGATTTTGATTGTCCTTACTTTTTGCAAATGCTCACCTAGCCTAAATGACTTCCTTTAAGCTTTGATAGTAACCTGGAGCTTCTTTGGCAGTTTGCTAATAGACAGATTTTGCACCAGATGTTGTTGGACAGAGAAAGCAGAAGCTTCTACCCCTGTAGCCATCCCTTGTGCTTCTGAACTGATGCCACTTAGCCCACTTAGCAAAATCCTTTGTGGCTCCTGTAGTATGTGAGGATGCTCACTTTGGCAGTTTCTTAAAGGTTCTTTTCATCTGTTCTTACTACTTTTTCTCTCTGGTGAATGTATTAAAGAAGCGATAGCCCAGAAGGCAAACATCATAAGTAGTGCTCTAGGGAAGCTGCTTTGTGACAGCCTCTCATTTCAGTACAGCAAATTATTTTACTTGTGTCATTCCTGTGCAAGGTTGAGCATTCTGACAACTTTACTCCCTGCCCTTGTAGGGCAAAGTTCAGCTTTGTTTTAGTTGCCGTATGCGTGATCCTGAGTGATGTCAATATAACTCAACTCCTAGTACATCTGGCACTCCTTCTCCGTGGCAAATGCAGGCAGGAGCTGAGCTACTGACCTCTTGTTCAGTACAAGAACATTTGGTCTAGCTTTGGCTTCTTACGTAGAAAAAAAAATGAGATTGCCAGTAGCCAGGATTCCATGAAGGGCTTTGGTCATCTGCCACTCCTTTCTTTCCAAGGTTTAGTCCTGAGAGTATCTCCATGTGGGGAAAGGCTGGGAGGAGTTGGTATGAAGTGTATCAGATCTGTGTGTCTGTGCTAATATCGGGAAGGGAGCCAAGACTGCAGTGCTCTTGGCAGGTTTGCGAAGGGGTGAAATACTTTCCTTCTCAAGTGTCTTGGGCCCGATTAGAATGGCCGTGCAGATTACACAAGTCAGAGCTCGGTAGTCACTGGAAAGGTATCCTCTGTACTTGTTTATAGGCAGATCTTCTAGGAATTTCTCTGAACTTCATCTGCACGCTTAGGAGTGATTGCATACGGAAATTTCCTAGTCTGTAAATCTTGAGGCCAACAAACAGATCTGAAAATGCGTAAATATGGGATAAATAAGAAGGTACCTGGGACACTGAAGCAGCAAAGACACAAAATGAACATTTTTTTTTTTATTTTTTTCTTATGAAAATAATATTAGACCAAAATGGAAGGACAGCAAACGGTAGGTTAAAAATAAAAAAGAGCTGCAATAATCATGTTTTTGTCACAAGATGTCAGAATGAATGTCTTGCCTGTATTCTGAAGTCAAGTGTTTGAGAACACTGAGCTTTGACTTTTTTTAAAGCTTAATTCACACTCCCTGAGGGGCAGAAAGGTAGTAGGCAAGTTTATGCCATTAAGAATCTGCTAAAGGCTCCTCTGTGCTAATTAAGGCATCTCTTGTTGATTACAAACAAGTCTTAGTCAGTGTTCAGCTTCTGACAACAGTCATATCTTTTGCTGAGGCAGCGTTTGTGGGAATAAATATTTTATTAGAGCAAATAATCACTTGATTAGGGGCAAGACTTTAGGCCGCAGATGATTGTGGTTGCTTTAACAAGATACTGCTAGATCTTGTTTAGCCTGAGTCTTTAGCTCTTCATTGGTACAGAGGTATCATAGCTAAAATAATTTAATTCTATTGTGGATCTCCAAGGGAGCAATAATAATTCAGGGAGTTGTTTGTTTGCTTTAGCTGTACTTTTCTGCATTTGTAAATGTTTGATTTTATTTAATCTAAGACTTGCAGTGCTTACATGCTGGCACAGAATAAACACTTCCTTAAGTAGTATTTGATAACCACAAAGTAAGTGTGTCTGAATCTAGAGCAATGCTAACCCTGAAATGTTACGAGTGCGATCAGTATTCCTCGGTGGAATTAAGGTAGAGCATAAGTGTGGGCTGTGAAACTGTAGTGCCAAGTTTGCTTAAATACTTCTGTTCTTTTAAATTAGCATTGATGATGCACTTCAGGTGAAGATCACGGACAATGCGCTATCTCGAGACTTATTTCCTATGGACTACCATTGCCTGGGAGATAATGAGAACAGACCTGTTCGATGGATGGCTCTGGAAAGCCTGGTTAACAATGAATTTTCCAGTGCTAGTGATGTGGTAAGTTTGGTTAGTTGGTTTTGTTCTTTTTTTTTCTTTGGAAAAAAAAAAAATCGTGTAAATTAAGTGTGTGCATTTATTTTGACACTTTTTCCCTGTAAAACTTTTTTCAGCAGTTGGAGGATGAGAAAAGATAGCAGTGATTTATCCAGAACAGCAGCTCTGCTCCTGTTTCCTCCATTTCCTGTGCAGGATAGATCATTTAAAGGCCGAGCAGATGCTTCTCGCATGGCACCATTGTCTGTTGCACCCTGTTCTATTTGGAAGTATCAACAGAAGAGAGAATTAAATTCAGTGAGAAACCTGTATTGGTTCATGTCTGCTGTGATTCACAAAAGATTGATGGGAGCTGTTTCTTGAAAGTTTTCAACTCTGGGAGATTGGCTTTGAAATTCTGATCACCAGATGAAATTGTCAGCATTTTCTCTTGTACTGGGAAGCACCAAGGTGAACAAAGAACTTGGCAGGCAGGGAAAAGATGGGGAAAATAACTTCCCTTGAGTCACTGGCTACTCTCACACTAGAGATGTAGAATGCAGTTGTCTTTTTGCTTCAGGAACACACTGCTGATACGTTCAGCTTATTTACTTAGACCACCTGGTCCTCTTCTACAAAGCTACTTTCCATATAGTCAGCCTCAGCCTGTCCTGGTGCATGTGTTTTTCCATCTCAGAAGTTGGATTTTGCATTTGCTTGTCTTGAACTTTGTGATTGAGTCAATTTCTCCAGTTCCTTGAGGTTCCTTTGCAGAAGGTTTGACCTCCAGCCTCCCAGCACTCTGCCCAGTTTGATATCATCTACAAACATCCTGAGGGTACAACTTGTTAATGGAGATGAAACAGAATTGATTCCTGAGCAGTGATGCTTATAACCAGCTGCTAGTTAGACTAGAACTGCTAATCACAGCAAAATGTGTCCAGAAGTCCAGTTGCATTAATGAGAACATCTCCTTAATTTATCTTTAAAATGCTATGGAAGATGATTTCAGAGGCCTTGCTGAATGTGAGCCTGCATCTCACTCCCTCTGTTCACTGTGCTCTTAGCTGAGTAGCAGTCAGCTTAACCTTGCAGTTTACCCTTGGTAAATCCACACTGACTGTTCCCAGTCACTTTCAAGCTTCATGTGCAGTGGTGTTGTGCATATTGTGCTCTCTGCCCATCACAGGTGCAGATGTTCAACAGCTTGGCCTGTAGTTCCCTGTGCCTTACCTCCTTACCTCAGCTGCCTTCCCCAGCTCCTGTGGCCTTTCAGCAACACTGTGACTATCTGGATCAGTGGCCTTGTGATGCAGTTTGAGCTTTGGTTTTCCAGATTCCATTACTGCATACCCAGGCATTCTCACTATTTCTCAGACAGCTTTGTCTTACATCCACCTTCTCTTTTCTTCCTTACTGCCTGAACTTTGCCACTGCATCCATGGGGGCCTTCTACTATACTTGCTCAGCATTCTGCACAACAGAACAGACAGTTCTGCTGTCCTTGAAGATTATCAGCCTTTGATTTGAGTAGTAATTATCTGAACCACTTCTAAGGGGATGTTTCCTTTGATAAGGATGCTTTCCTTAGAGAGGCAGCATCCAGACATTATCATCTACTTAGAAGTGGCTGTGTTAGGAAACTTGTGAAAAGCTCTGTTGTGTTCCTCCTCTTTGCCATTCTCTCTGTCCTCAAGCCTTATAAACAAACAAAAAACTGAAAGAAAAAGGAGTCGGCAGTGCTCCAGAAATACTTGTGTACTCATTGTACTCGTATGGAGTTCTGTTACACCAAACAAATCAGGAAATGGAAATTGCCCATAAGTGCTTGTTTTTATAATACCAAATGAGATCAGTAGAAACATTGATTTCTTCTTACTCACTTCTTGAAATCTGGAATGTGAAAGCATTTGCTGTTCGTGAAAAATGGGCTTGGAAATAAGCTTATATAGCACTGCCAGTACAATTTTGCTAGGAAGAAGGCATCTCAGTCTCATAACTGTTTCAGAAAAATTAGTGCAATTCAGCTTGTATTCTGCAGTATCTTAACATGAAACTCCCATTTGCCTTTATGTCTTCGTAATACAATTGGCTTCTAATATGTGGTTCTGTACTTTACATGCATGGCTAGTGAATTTTACAGCATGTGAAGTTAGATTTTTTTTTTTCTGAGTGTAGAAAATGTGTCCCAGGTACTCTGAGAAGTATCCAGGTAAATTCAAAACCAGCATGCTGTTGTCCTCTCACTTGGAACAGTTCTAAATATCAACTCCATGCAGCTTTATTGGTGATGAAATCTGTTGCAAACAGTTTTAGGTGTTGTCTGTTAAGATGCTGTTAGTGTGTGTTCTGGGCTTGCTTTTTTGGATGCGTTTCTTTAAAATAGCTTTCCTGGCTTGAAACTTTTCTGATGCATTCTTCCTCTGCCAGCAGTTGTACTTGTCAGCCAAAGCATATAAAATCAAAATATAATTCCTGTTGAACTTTAATTTCCTCTCTGTATGAGCGTGAGACTCCATTTTTTTTGTCATTCACATGTGCTGCCTTTATAGATTTAGAAGTAGCTATATTCTCAAAATAGTTTTGCTTGAATTGCTTTTTATTGTAGTTGCAGCGTTCTGCTTGTCAGCTTTCTTAACTGCAAATAAAGGCATCCTCCCATGCCTTCCTCCACTGCTAATAGTTCAGAGCCAGGCCAGATCTGTGCGCTTGCCATTCTCTAGCTCAGGGCTTCTCATCAGTGTCCACTGGCATCATCCCTCAATTTAGAAATCCTCTGACCAAAGCCTTCTTTTCATTAAAGCAAAGAAGGTGTTAAGGCTGGAAGAAAAGGCAGTTCTGCCTCTTTTAAAAGCAGTCGTTATGCTCTTGGCACTTGTAACCTCAGCTGCGAATCTTCAGTGTGCAGTATCAGAATATTCTGTTTTTCTTTGGTCTTTTGATACCAAGTTGTAAACCGTTTTACTTGTACTGTGCTTTTTTGATTGTTCAATTATTTTTATTTGTCATATTTAGTTATCTCATAAGCTCCTCTTAGTAGGAGAGGCTGAATGCTGTGTTGAATGCTGATCCAGGTGCCAGGCCTGCTTAGATAAAGTCCTTGTTTTCCCAGGAGTTGTACTTCTGAGCCTATGCTCAAAATCTACTGATAATGTTCCTTAGGTTTGTTAAGTGTTCTGCGTGCTCTCTTTTCAGTGGGCCTTTGGAGTAACACTGTGGGAACTGATGACTTTGGGACAGACTCCCTACGTCGATATCGACCCCTTTGAGATGGCTGCATATTTAAAGGATGGCTATAGAATAGCTCAGCCAATCAACTGTCCTGATGAACTGTAAGTGCACGTCTTTGGAGACAGGGTAAAATGTCTCTGTTGGAACCAGCATTTCCTCCTCCTTGCCTGTTTATCTGCCTGTATGCTGATTGCTGTGTATTTGTGTAGCTTCACAATGACCTGCCTTGAGGAATGCAAACTAAAATTTTTTGTTGTTGAGTTTCCCTTAATTCCCACCCAGCTCTCTTCCTTATTCTGACACGCTGATGAGATGGTGTTAATCAGCAAGATGAGAGGAGGGAGGTCAAGAGGCTAGAGGCTTTCTGCTTAGTTTTTTGGGGGGCTGCAGTAAGAAGCCACTGGTTTTATAGGCAGAGGAAGTTTCAGTTCTCTTGGCAAGGCTGAAGATAGAAATGCTCTGTGTAGTGGAGCTCAAACAGCAGCACTTGCAATGTTTAATTGTGATCTTAATGGAATGGAAGAAGGCAACACAGGCATCACCTCTTGCCTCTCATTTTCTTCCAATTGCCCTTCCTGCAAACCTATCACAGAAATGCTTTAGCAATTTCCAGTGAATTATGTATTGGTTCCTCCTGAATTGCCTCTGACGTATCCTAAATCAAACCTACACCTCCAGTCATAGCACATTTATTGGCCATTCAGGGTGTCAGTCTTCTGCAGGAGTGAGTCAGCATAACGTATCAGAAGAGGCAGAATTCTTTTGCTTTCTAGTGCCAAACATCATTTTTTGTTTTCAGGCTTGGGATTGTTTGTCAGGAGTGTGCTCTCATGGCTTCCATTTGTCTTTGTCTTTCAGCTTTGCTGTGATGGCCTGCTGTTGGGCCCTAGATCCTGAAGAAAGACCCAAGTTTCAGCAGCTGGTGCAATGTCTAACTGAATTTCATGCAGCATTGGGAGCCTATGTCTGAAACTGCAGGAAAAGATTCAGTTCACCAATTGGGAAGAAGGCATGGCATACATTTGCAGCTCCATGCATCACTCGGACTCGCACACGTGATGTGTATAAAGCAACACTAAAGGGAGAAAGCACTTCTTCCAAAACACCGTGCCTTAGAATGCTTTAGTAGTCTGAAGTTTTTTTGTAAGACCTCTTGATGTTGAATATTTTCTAGATATCACTTTTGCTAAGTTAAATTGAGACCTTTTTATTTGCCAGCAGGATTTTTAAAGTGTAGTGATAGTGAACTTGAACACAAGGTTTGGATGAACTTTGCACTCTTACGACAGACACGTGATTTTTTTGAAGGGCATATGGAACTGGTAGAGAAGTGAGGGTGGGGGAATTAATGCAAAAAAAAAAAAAGAGAAACACTACAGAAAAAATTCCCTGCTTCTAAAAAACATTGAAACTGAATCTTTCTGACCAGCTCTAGTGTTTGTACTTTGTATGTATCTGGAATAGCTTGTTAGTATCAACTACTTCTATTTTGAGACAACAGCACACTGTGGTTGGATCCACAAGCGGCATCTCTTTTTTGTTTCTTTTGTTTTAAACCCATTCATGAATGTGTTTTGGAAAAGCTGGTCTTCAGGATGCAATATTCCCTTTTTAAAGCAGTAAGTGGTGATGTAAAAGTGATTCCAGTTTACCTCATTCGGAGAGTAGTAAATGGGAGGGGATAGGGGTTAAAAATGGTGCCCCTCCCTTGCAGATGAAAGGCTGATGTCATTTTTAAGATGGTTTTATGTGCTAAATAGAGGCCTTCAGAGAAGTGCCAAAGCAGCCCTTGTGTTGGGAGTCTTTCACCTCAGACTTCTGGATCACAGTTTCTCTTGTTGAAAAGGTACTGGTTGTTTTTTATGGGCTTTTATGGCCTGAAACGGGCTTAAATATATAAATATATATTTGTAAAGACACTTGCAGAGTAAAGAATGTTTTTCTATTACATCTAATGTGAAAGCTTGGTCCCTCGCATTGCCCTGTGTGTTAAGCTTGCAGGTTGGTGGTTGGTGCTGGGGTGAAGTTGGTATGAAGGCAAGGTGGGTTGCCTGTCTCCCTGCAGAACCACTTCCTGAGACTTTATATATCATCCTGCTGCCTTCATTAACTCAAATATCCATTCCATTCCCAGGTTACTTTGATTGAATATAAAGAGGACTAAACAAGATGCTCCAGGAAAATGTGTAGTGATGCACTGACTGAGCGTCAATGACTTTCAAATTCCATAACGCAAAATTATATATGGGATAACCTTCAGTTCTCCACCATTCTCCACATCTATTGTAGGCTGTGCCAGGAGACAGGTTGCACCTTAGTGCAATATGAAATGTGAAAAATTGCCTTTTGTGCCATCTTCTGAGTAAAGCACCCATAACCTGGTGTGTTTGTGCAACTGCCTGTTTTGGGAGCACTGCCCTGACAGGCTCCATAGTGACTGTGGCATTTTAGGAGACTCTAGTCTGCAAGTACAAGCAGCTGGATTTGGTTGAGTCCTGCATGTGTGCAGCTTTTCTTCTTTCCAGGGTTTCTGAAAGCTGAACCTAGTTGAAGGCAATTAGTCCTTTCTAATTAGTACAGCACACTGTTCTCATTCTCTCAGGCTTTGCCTTGTTGAAGTAAAACGGGGTGTCCTTCAAAATGCAGGAGCTTTCCTATCTGGTGCTACTTGTCTGTGACTACTGATCCAAGTCTTGCTTTATCCTGGAAGGAAATTATCCTGCTGGCTCCAATATACCTCAAGTTTGGGCATGTTGTGAGTGGCTGTGTTTACTGGAGGGAACTGTAACTGCTTTTATTTGGTTGGCTTTGGAATCATTGCCTTTGAGGGTAGCAGTAAGGGTTTGTTTTTGTGGGCTTCTGTGGTCTTTCTCCTTTCTGACCCAGAAAAACTGCCCAGTGTCACAGTGTCAGTACTTGCTTATGATGACTTTGTTGTTAGAGCTATCAGTTGTTTGGATCCAGGTCTTTGGTATGATGGGATCTAAAGATTACCTGAGATTAGAGAACAGCTCAAAGTGAAGATGGTATGCATTATGGAGAACGGCATGTAGTGGTCACAAGCGAGATGTGTATCTTGCAAGATGAATTCACCTCTGATAGGTACCTGAAGTGACAATTAACTGCTGTGGTCTTGAGATGGGTTATGGATGAGCTGCAGTTCAAGCTGCTCCATTTGCTCAGCGCTGGCTGGGGGTATGGTAAGCTACATCAGCAGGCAATTTCTTATCTGCTCTCAATTGAGTGTGAACATCAGTAGAGACAAGGAAGTGTTTAGTATTATGTAGAGTTGCCAAAACAACCTCAACTTTCATCCCAACGTGCTTCACCTGCAGGAGTTGAAGCTAAAGTATGCATTTTACTGACAGCAAAAGTACTTGAGTAGATGCTGTGCAGGCACTTACTGTAGCTAAGATTCCAGATAGCTTTCATGGTGACATTTTTCTTAACTGCTGCATGTTAGATCTTAGCTCTGTGATGTGTTAGAAAAACTGAGGAGGAGGTCATTTAGGTGAAAGACTGAAAATACAGGCGTTTGGGATGGAGAATATTGTTAGTAGCTGCTGCTTCTTCAGACATGAAGTGTAAAGATGATGTTTTGTGGAAGGGCTAGGAGATGAGGGCTGAAGGAAACAGCTGAGAAAGCACTGATCAGATTTCTGGAGAAAGGCAGGATGGGCCGTGAAGTTTTCTCTCTGCTCACCTCTGGAGCATGGCAACTGCTTGATGTGGATCTGCTGTAAAATAACATCACCTCTGCAAAAGCCATTTCAAATGAAGTACTGGTGTTGAAACTGTATGGGAGGTGTTAACACAGGGGGCTGGGGAGGCTCCTTAGGGACAAACGAGTAAATAAAGTGGGATGAATTGGTTTTGGAAGCTGTAGTGTTCCTATCTTGAAAAGAGCCGAAGGAGAGGCATAGGAGAATTCAGTTTGTCAGCAGCAACAGGTTGAAAGGTATGGAAATGATACATAAAGGATATGAAAGAGAGCTGGAAAGCAATGCCAAGGGAATGGCTGCTCCATGAACAGTGTTTTCATGCAGCTCAACCAAGAGAGACCTCAGAGGATCATAGCGTTCTTCTTACCTGTCTTGGCCAGCCTTCATGTTCACGTTGTCCTCTGGTCCCACCACAACAGTTCCTGGGTTTTCAGGGAAGGGTGAGGCTGACATGGCAAACAAACAGAGCAGTGTGAAGGTGTTGCCACTTGTTTCTACTAGATATGACCTTGTTTTATTGAAATTTATTTAATTTTCTTCTTGAATTTGGCACTGGGCATCAGCACTCCACCCCAAAGTGTTTGTCTGTCAGCCTTTGTGCTAGGATTTGTGAATAGGTTTTCAACTCTTTTGCTGGAAAAGATGTACATGGTGTACTCTAAGCATGGGAAAGGACTTGAGTCAGCTTGTGTTTTCCAGAAGAAAGTAGAAGAACTGCTGGGACTGTGGAATCTATGTGAGGGCACTGAGTTCTGTGGATTTTTTTTGCAGCAGAAGACAGATATGAATCGTTCTGGAAAAAAGCAGGATTATAAAGGGGGAGTTGGAAAAGCTCCACAGAAAGATTGGTATGAGTGCAGCTATCTATACCAGTGCTCCTCGCAGGTAAATCTGCATGCTGGAATACTAAAGCAGGCAAGTCATACCACACAGAAATACCATAATGTGCTGACATTAAAACTCTCACTTGACGTGAGAACTGATGCGATTGAGGTTTGGTACAAATAGTTCACCTGAACCACAGAGAATCTGATAAGGAGTGATCTGGCAGCAAGAATCTGCAGTGTGGCTGTTAAGGGAGTGAGACTCCTATATGCTTGCATGTCCAGGTAGTTAGAACCAGATAAGGACATTTCTCCAGCCATTTGTGTGTTTCATGTGGTGATGCTGTTGGTAATTTCTTCCTCCTCCCTGGTAAGGATGTGGAGAGCAAGTCTTTTCTCTGCCATGCTTCCATGCAAATAGCAGAATGAAATGGCCTTGCAGGGAGAGTATGTTCTGGGGGTGGAGGGAATGTACTTCATTTCTGATGGCTCATCTGTCTTCTGTATTGTAGCTTTGTTCCTGTAGGGAGTGGACCTTGCTTATCGTGACCTGTAACTGTATCCTGCCATTAAGCAATATCTTGTGTCCAGCACTGCTAAGCATTTACTAAATATTGCCTGGTGGAATGAAAGAGCTTGTATTACCATGCAGCAGCTCTGACGTAGAAGGCAAGGTTTAATTGTAAGACACGGTGGGTTTTTTGGTCAGTTTTTGCCTGATTGATGTTGAGTATACAAGGCTTAGGGCCTAGCACAGCTCAGTATGTGTTCTTACATGCTGGCTTATGTTGGTGGCATACAGTCCCACCAGGGCTGCACCAGTCGGGTGCTCTTTTGCTTGCTCTTGTTTCAGCCATCTGAGCTGGAAATGGCAGCACTGTTAGTTCTGTCTTCTTCCTTTCATGGCAAAGAAGCTGTCCCCAGTTGCATAACTAAATGAGCTTGAACTCATTAACTCTAAGCTAGGTCTGTTTCCAAGTTTGCTCCAGATAACAAGTACCCTTTTTAGGGCTGCATGACTGCTGAAGCAATTGGTCAGGCTTATAAAAGCTCCAAAACATTTTCCACTGATAAACCCAAGAAAAATGTGAAGTTAAACCTCATAACTACCCCAAGTGTATTTCTGATTCAGCTATCTTGCTTCCATGCATTCCTGGGATAGGAGAAGCTGGGTGCATTAAATAACCCTGTCCTCTCCTCTCCTGCCCCCCAGCCTCCTTTTTAGCTGAGAAGGCTCACCTGTAGCCTCAGCCTCCACATTTTCCTCACGCTCAAACAAGAGATACCACCTTGCAGATGGCAATTAAATGGACTTGGACCAAAAGGAGCACACCTTGTGGCCTTCATGCTTGGTGATGCTTCTTCTACAGGCTGCATTTGAGCTGAGCTGTTCCAGGCTCCATCCTGTCTGCCTAGCAAGTGGGGGGAGGCCATCAGTGCTGTTTATCTCAGTTCCCCTTGCACCTCAGATCCCTTCTTTAAGGTACAGTGAAAGCTGTCGATTTTGGCAGCCCCTTGGGACAGGGGCATGCTGTGATCCGGAGGAACATTGCATGGTGAGAGACCTGGGTCGTGTGCATGGGGCTGCCCTTGGAGAGCTGTCCAACAACTGCCAGAAAAAACAAAGGTATTTTCAACACTTTTATTCTGGAGTGGATTTTGAGAGGTGTGTTTTTGTTTTGTGTTGGCAGTGGTGATGGGTTGCTTTTTTTTTCTTTTTCCAACCATGTGTTGTGCAGATCCTGGGCTTGCTTGTTAACAGAAGCTGATCACTAAGGATGATGGGTAGGGATTAAAGGTGAGGCAGAGACTGCAGTACATTAGTCCTGCTTCTTCCTCTGAAATAAGCTCAGGGAAGGCTGGAAGCTGGAGGTCTGGGTGCTGACTACATTTTTGCAGTGAGGTTTGGGTGAAAGCAAGTAGGAATGAATCTCTTCTGTGTGTGCTTGACATACAATCCCCTGTGCAGGCGTATTGTCTAATGGCTGTCATTGAGTTTGCTTGATTCCTTGGGGCTGCCCTGCCTGCTGCACTGTCCATCTCCACCTCACACCCCTGTCTCTACACCCTTAGTCTTGTGCTGCTGTCACTGCCGTGAGCGCTTGGTGATGGTCTGAACCCTTTACCCATACCTTCCAGGTAGCAGATTGGTTCCAGAGATGCCCTTCCCCTAAACCGAAAGGGAGCTGAGGTGGTGAGACTTAAAGTAAAGCTGTCCTTCAGCTCTTGGTTTTGAGCTAAGAGAAACCCACAGATATGAGAAAGCAAAGTTGGGGATGATTCATGCTCTAAAAGGAAAACAAACAAATTTTCTGTCCTCAGTGATGCAGATGGCACAGTAGCTGGCAACACCTTCCTAGGAGATGCTGTAAAGCAACTGAATAATAGTGTTTGACTGAGACAGGGCTTGAGAAAACAGGGAAGTGGACTGACTGAACTTGTCCTTGCACAAGTGTTAGAAGTCTTGGAGGAGGGGAGGCAGAAACCTGACTGTAAATGCGAATATTGATTTGATGGGTGTACGAGAAGGAAGATAAATGCAGCAGAAGCAGTGAGATAGGCAAATAGCAGGTGGTGACAGGAATGTTGACCTGACAAGAGACTTCGATCTTCTATATTGGGCAAATGTTGTGGCATGACACTGTCCACAGGTTTTTTTTTAATGCATAAGCAGCTGTTTCCATGAAACAGCTCAGCAGGACCCTGCACAAGGACAGAAAAACAGTTCTGCTTATCTTGAGCAGTGCATAGGGCCAGCCATAAAACTGCTGAAGAGCAATTTGTAAGCTGAATAGCTGCTTTGTACCAGTGACCAAACTGTGCTGCAACTGTGCAGCAGCCCATTTGTCTGCCTAGCTCTTGCAAAATGTGCTTTTGCTCTTCATCATGCACAAACTGGTGACACCTGCTTTGTAGGGCCAGAGGAAGGGTCTTGGCTAGGTTCAGTAGAGTCAGTTCTGCTCCTGCTTCTGTTTAAAACTGTTTAGCTTTGAAGAGGAGGATTTTGAGTAAGAACAGAGTGCAGCTGATGGACAAGCTGCTGCCTGCATTGCAGTATTGCCAGCGAGTTGGTAACAGCGTAGGGGAAATAAGCGTGCGAAGAGGGATTCCTGGCAGGAATGGGATGTTTTAGGGTCCAAACATGGTCACTGTCAGGCAGCCCTCATCGTGGGATGAAGTTAAACCAAAGGCCACTTCAGGTCAGTCACCTTCTCTTCCCATGTTATTTTAAGTTGGGATGTCTCAGCCCTATCTGTGAAGGCTTTGTTTTGGCAGTGTCCGTGTTGGGATATAGCAGAGAATGTGAGTTCTGGGAAGAAGCTATGAGTTCCAGCTCTACTCAGTATTTGGAGAAAACGAGTGGCTCTGACGTAAAATCATGTTGTGTTTCTGTAGGGAGTTCTTGTGCCTCAGGGAACCTTGCATTATGTGTGCTCCTGCTCCTTGAGTAGCTCAGGTTGGAGTCGGCCCTTACCCAATCTCATTGCTTGGTGCCAACTGTTGCACGACGTCTGACCACGCTCATAGCTTGTGCTTTGGCTCTTCATTGCAAATGTAAAAAATTCTTAGCCAGAAAGGAGAACTGGAAAGGAAACAGAAAGGAGAACAACTGGAATACCTGGGAGCAGCTTCTTTCCTGGAAGTAAGAGGATTTTGCTGGGTCAGAACAAACTGCCCTCGCGTTAACGTCATGGATCTTCAAAGTTTGCCTGTTTATGTGAGGGCCAGCTCTGGAGCTGTTTGATGCACCTGCTGCAGTGCTGTTGGGACTGCATGTCCTCTGCCCTTCCAGTGGCTCCCAGCTCACCTCAGGTGCTATCTTCCTTTCATTACTTTACTTTAGCCAGCAAATCATACAGCACTAGCAAGATACCTGAGGAGTCATAGACTCAGTGAGGTAGGAAAAGACCCCTAAGATCCCCAGGTTCAATCCCAGCCCACCCCACCATGCCCACTAAACACGTCCCGCAGTGCCACATCCCCACGGCTCTGAGCACCTCCAGGGATGCTGACCCCACCATGGATAGGCTATTGATTTACCCGGTAGTAGAAAGAAAAAAAAAGAAATGCCATTATATCTTCTCTGTTCCTAACCTGACTCTGGGTTTCCTGCTGATCTGATCTGGTGTTTCTGGGTGTTGGAAGTGCACTGAATCTGTTCCACATCAGTGGCAAATGAAAATGCTGTGTTATTGCCTGTCTGCGTGGCTGTGTTAGGACTGCCCTTCTTGTGCAACGCTCGCCTAATGAGCAGCGCATCTCATCATCAACAATTATCCGCAGTGGGAGCTTAAGCATGACTCCCAAACAAGTTAAAAACACTTTAATAACAATAAAAAGAGAACTTAATGACCATAGCTGTTCATGCAAAGCTCCAAGTTTTATTACAAGAAGGGACTTGTGGATATTGTCTGAGTCTTCATAAAAATACATCACTTGCAAACCTCCTTTGTTCCTTTGGATAGTTAAAAACCATTCTGGGTGTGTTTCTCTAATCTTGAAATCTATGAGCTTTAAGGAAAAAAAAAAATTAATTACAACATTTTTTTTGCACATATTCCTTCCTACTGTGGCACCAGCCTGTGCAGCTGGCTACAGGACAGATTCTTCCATCAGATTCTCCTGGCTCCTGTCCTAGGGCAGTGACCACTGCAGAAATCTTGTGCTATTATCCTTAAATCTCTGCTTGAACGTTCGTATTTAGCTTTTAGTGGATGATATCTTATTTCTCAGCGTCTCTGCTCAATAGAGGCTGAGTCCCAGGGGGCAGATTTGGAGCCATAGGAAGCAGAGGTGGGTGGGAGAGTGTATCAAGCCGCCTTCCCTCCCACAGCTACATTTCCTTTCTGCAGCCCTTGATGAGATGCTCTGTAGTCCCAGGGAGTTCAAGTGCTGCCACTTCTTTTTATCTTGTTCCTGTGTTCTGGCAAAGTTCATCTGAGATGAATTGGCGCAAGGCTCGTGCCTTCCTCTAGCTCCACGGAGCACAAACGTTCCCCCTTTTGCTTTGCCATTGCCAAACTGACTAATTGTTAGTGTAGGAAAAGACCCCTAAAGTCATTATGTCCAACGCCAGCCCATCCCACCATGCCCACAGATGGGGTCCCTCAGCACCACATCTCTGGAACACCTCCAGGAATGATGCATGTTAGCATTTTTCTTCATTCTCCTTCTTAAAACGCCTCATCTGTATCTGTAATCGCATCAGGATGTGAACCTTACCCAAGAACCCCCAAGGTTCTGGCCCTGGACCAGTTCACCTCAGCAGGGAGTGAGTTGGGAGCAGCGGGCGGGTGGGCAGGAACCCAGCTGTGAGCATCCCTGGGGGCAGCACACAGCCATGCTGGGCACTGGAGACATCTCACTTCTACATCCACTTCATTTGCTGCGTATAGAGAAGCCAACAACAAACGGGATCATTCCTCTTTCAGAGGGCTGTTTTTCAGTTGTGCAAGGAGCAAATACCGGTAAGACATAAATCCTCCAGCAGTGCCCAGGTCGCCTGGACGGCTTGAGCACAGGAAATCAGGAAATTGTTGCTGCTCAGCGCTCGGCTGCAAAAATACTGTGTCTTTCGAAACCATTTGGGGGAGGAAGTGGGTTTTAAGTGTTGATTAATTGCTTATATATATATATTTTTTAATTTATCTTGAGCATTTTGATTTCCCAACCTCAAGTTTTCATGCTGTCTCTGTCCCCGCACTTTGCTCCATTTGGCTGCAGAACCCCCCAGCAGCCCCTATGCTGCCCAGGGAGCATTGCTGGGGCTCCATGCTGGCAGCAGGGTGCTTGTCCTGGGGCTGTGTCCCTGGGGGGCCTCAGGGACCTTGGCAGCACAGCGAGGAGCTGCACGTGGCCTCAGGCACACCAAACACCCTGCTGGCTGGTGAAGGGGTGCAGGCTGCAATTCTCCTCAGGGACCATGTGGACCTGGGCAACCCCCCACCATCACCCTGGCGTTACCAGAGCATATCTTCATGGTAAGCTCCTTTACAACTCATGGGTTCATCTCAGCTGGAAAAGGCCTTCGAGATCAAGTCTAGTTGAATCACACAGAGCTGACAAACAAGAAGCAAGCACTTTTTTGCTTGTGTGGGCACGTTTTTGATTCCCAGAACGTTTCAAGTCACCACCCAGCTCTTTGCCCTCTGATGGAGGGTCACGCATGCAGACTTGCTTATGTCCTTGTGCTCCTTGGGACTGTGTTCTGGTCCGTCCACCAAGTTCTTGATGGCCCCACAGGGATGTCTACTTGCTTCATGCCCTTTGTGTAAACAGAGAGATAGGAGCTGTCACGCTTACGGTAAGGGATGGTGCTGTGTGCCCTGAACACACAAAGCATGAGGCAGCTGGTATGTGGGTGAGGAGGGCTTGCAGGATGAAGGCACCCAAACGGTGAGCTCTACTGCTGTCATCAACTTGGCTCACTGCTGGCAGAGGGATGCTGCAGCCCTGCAACCCAAAGGATGGTCAGGCAGAGCTGGTAATTATCAACCACGTGGCAAACCTGGGCTGAGGAGGCCTCCCCTGTGCGTCACTACAGCGTGGTCCCAGGCAGGTCTGTACCACGCATCGGACGCTGCGTCCCAGCTCCCTCGCAGAAGACGGGGCTCACGTCAGCAGGATGGTTTCACTCTGCGTGCAGAGATAAGGCAGAGCCGCAGAAAGTCCTCCCAGTTAAATTGTTGGGTGACTATTTTGTTTTATTTGCTGACAGAGATAAGGCCAGCGTGAGCTCAGCAGTGTGGGGCGCGTGGGGTTTTTACAATTGCCCAGAGGACATTGGACTGTTGCACAACACCAGGGCACGTGAAAACAAACTCCATTCCTTCCTCTTTTCTTCATCCTCATCCACGCCGTTCAGGGGAAATGCTGATTTGTTTTGCTGGCTGAAATTGGTGTTGCTTTTGTCTGAGCTCTTTCCAGGAAAGCTGCGCACTTGAAGGACAGAGAACACAGCAAAGGTTTGGGTTCTTCGAGGGAGGAGGAGGTGATAGGAGCAAGGGCAGGAGCTGGTCCATCTAATGGGGCCAGCAGGCAAACTGCAGCCTTACGGGAGGGATGGAGGAAAAGTGGATCAACAAACCTTTGTTTTTTTGTCAGTCTGTCTTTACAGGATAGAAACCTGCATGGGAAGTGCAGAGCTGGGGAATGGGTGAAACCACAGCCCAGAGGGCACGTAGAGGTCTGGGGAGCAGCTGACATGGCGCAGGGCTTTCGGTGGCCATCTGCTACCTGCCCATATCACACTCCAAGCTGGCAGCGCTGGGATGGAGCCGTTGTGTTTGCCAAAGCACAGGATGAGACTGTTGGGGTGGCTCGCCCCGTTCCTCCCTGCAGTCACTGCACACAGATGGCTGCAGCCAGGGACAGGTGGGGGAAGCAGGAGATCTCCTGGGCTGCTGAGGATGTCACGATGCCCAGAACCCAGCTGGGAGGGCAGAGCTGGGCTTGGCATGGGGCTCTGCAGGTACACTGCTGATCCTACTTGCTGCTTTGCCTTGGTGATGGGTCAGCATGTGTGCACTGCAGCTTTTTCCTTAGAAATATCTCATGCAGGGTTCCTGTGGCAGCTGCTGTTCCCTGAGCTAGAGGTGTCCTGGCCTGCTGGTACCACCACGTTTTGTCCAGTACCACTCTGTTCTTGGACCCTTACTGATGGCCCCATTGAATTTCCTCACTTCTTGTGGTCCACCCTGGAAGCTGTACATATCGCCATACCTCTATTCATGGTGTTTCTATTCCCTGCTCCTGTAGTAGGTAAACAAGCACCTTATGAGATGTATAATGCTTCTTTACACCATCTCTGTTACTACAGGAGGAGCTAGCAGCTATGGCTGTGCTACCAGCTTCATCCTCCTGCTGTTGGGACACCTCTTGGATGTGGTGGCCCTGGTGGCCCATTCTAGGAGGGCCTGGAAGCATCTCGATGAAAGAGGAGCAACTATTTCAAGAGTTGACTACTTCAACTTGGTTGCCTTAGCAAATGCCATCAGAAACTTTTCAGCCCAGTTTGGGAGCATCTTGAGTGCAAAAACTTAGGTGAAATTGAAACTGCCATCACTGTGCTTCAGCAGGTGAGCTGTCACTACTGGGACATTTAGCTGACTTGTTCCATTTGTGCACCACTGGTCAGATCTTTCTCCTTGAGTGGTTGCCTCCAGCACAGCCCTGTGAATGCATGTCATGCTGGATACCCCTGCTTGTTGAAAATAGAACAAATGACCTCAAGAGTTTTCCTTTGAAAGTATCTTGAGGGAGAACAAATGAGAAGGACTCGATCGGGCCATCTGCTCCCCTCCCATCCAGCTGTGTTGGGCCTGGCCCTGCAATAAGGTTGGGTGAGAGCAATGTGTGCCAGGAGGTTTGGCTGCTGAGAGCTGGGTTGGGGATTTGCAAATCCCGTTGGATCGTGGACTGGTCTCAGGGTGTAGGAGTCGATGAAACCTGTGGGCAGCTGCTGCCCTTCCAGCCTGCTGTCCCTGGGCGGCTTGGACTTCTGAAGCCCACCTTGGCTGGGCTGTAGTGTGGGGCTCAGCAGACACGACCAGGACCTGGTATCTCCAAGGCCATTCTGATCTCTGGGGTTGGGCAGAGTGAGCCTGGGAAGAGCCCTTGCTCCTGGCTGGGTGTTTGTCTCTGAGGAGCCAGGTGCTTTCCTGCGGACATCCCTGCTATTCAGCAGATAGCTGATGCTGAAAGATCTTCCCTGTTCGGCAGGGCATGAGCCCAGCAGGACTTGTAGTTTATGTTGGAGCTGTCAAATCCTTCTGCTTTATATCTGGGCGTAGTGGATCATGTTTCTTCCATGACCTCAGGTGCCCTTGTGTGTTTGCTTGTTTGGGTAGGAGTTAAGGTCAAGAGAAACAGTGGTGCTCTGCTCTCATTTTGGTTCAGCTTTGGTTCTGGGGCTATTGCTGCATGCCCATGTGACAGAGGATGGCCAGCTCTGGGTAAGAGCATGTCAAACCCAGCCTGGGAGCTGGATGCACCTGGCTATGGTGAGGGGAAGAGTTAGCAGAGGCTATGCTGGGTTACCGCTGCTTCTGTGGCTTTGCTGCCTCGTTATTGGGGAAAAAAGAGGTCCTGGCAGCAGGGAGAAATGGGAAGGAATGGGAAGCTTCATGTGCTTGCCCATCCTGTGGTCCCACTCTGCATGATGACCAGCAGCAGCTGCCACTTCATTTTCATGAACTCACAGAATGACTGAGGTTGGAGGCACCTCTGGCCCCACCTGTTCTCCAGCAATGCCACCTGGAGCAGGCTCTCCTGTGCTGTGTCCGGAAGCTTTGAAGATCCCCAAGGAAGAGGTGCACAAACTCTCTGCGCAGCCTGCTCCAGTGCTGGGCCACCTGCATGTTAAAGATGGTTTCAAGGCCCCAGCTGCCTCACAGGGCTGGCACCAGCCCATCTGCTCTGCACGCTTCTCCCCAAACACCAAAGGACACAGGACACCATGTTCTCCAGTCTTCTCTGCCCAGGGAGAAGCCCTGCTGCAGACCCCAAGGGCTGAAAAGCTGTGCCATGCTTCTGCAAAAGGTAACATGTCATTGCCTCTGTCCCTGCCCTGAGAACAGAGAATGATGGTGCCCTGGACTTGTTCTCAGCACCATACACCTCTGAGCACACAGGCTGGCCTTGCATGGGCTGGGGCTGCGCTCAGCCAGCACCAGAGCTCTGCTCTGCCACTAGCAGCCATTGCAGGAGGCCGAGGTGTCCTCACCACGTGGAGCCCCGGTCCCTGGGATGTGCGTGCAGGGGACCGCAGGGCCCCACCGTCTGCCCCTGGGCATGACTTGGCCGGTGCTGAGGATCAGGTTAGGTCTTGTGTCCAGGTGCAGGCGGCCCGGTTGCTGCAATGTGCCTGTTCCTGCTCAGAGGGGAATGTTGCTCACCTGCCTGGGGAGGCACAGGCACTTGCATGGTTTTGCACAGCCTGCCAAGCCTTAATCTCCATTGTTTGACAGCTGGCGTGCTGCTGACGTCAATCCCATGGCTCAGGGGGCTTTTTGGGGAGGAATGGGCAAGTCTCCGCATACGCGTGCTTGCAGACGTACCAGAAAAACATAGCACCGAAACCACAGAGGGAGAGGGAGGTGAAGAAGACGACGACACGAAGAGGGGAGTGCAGCATGAAGGCTGCTTCTGTACAGCATGGCCCTGCCCTGCGAGCTGCTGGCTGACTCACAGCCAAGCCTACCCTGCTGGGTGGCATCCCTAATGGGGTGGAGAATGCCACTGTACAGCTCCAGCTTGCTGGGAAGTGCTGCTCGGTGTCTGCTGCCTATGTCAAGGGTCAGTGTGTGTGTCCTGGAAGCATCTCACCTGCCTTTCTGGTCCTTCTCCATCTCTTCCATCCAACTGAGACTGCTGATACTGGGAGCTGGATGCTGGGTCACTGCTGCCCTCTTGTTCTCATCTGGTGGCCCAGGGCGGAGGTGCAGCTTTGTCCCTTCCTTTATTAGATATCATTAAAGAAACTGTTCTTCTGACATGGGTTGAACCAGCCCTGTACGTCACTGTCCTGCCTCATGAGACCGTTTCAGGATGTTGCCTAGAAGCCATGCCCAGATCACTGTTGGTGTTGGCCAGTGTGTGCCCAGCTCTGCTGCTTTGCTTCCACAGAACAAGCTCTGCAAGCCATGGGAGCACCACCCCGGCCATCCTGCAGGCTGACCCCTCTTCCATGTGTCAAAGGATGCGAGCGGCATTCTGCATGCCAACGGTGCTCCAAAGAAAGCAGAGCGTCCTTCGTGCAGGAGTGGTCCAGCTCCTCTGTCCATCTCTCAAAGCTGCACCATTTGACTCTGGAGCTTGCAAAGGGCTCTCTGGGGACTCTCTGGCATGGAGATCGCTGCTTCCAGGCTGAGCCACCGGTGCTTCTTACAAACTTGTGACCTTCAATTACCATCAGGATGTGGTTTTTTTCTCCTGAGCTGGAAATCCTGTCTGCTCTGTGGTGGACTTCAGCTCCCAAGTGGCTCGCGGTCTTTGGTGAACGCAGTTGAGCTTTCCCGCAAGGGAAATGACACTCGTCCTCTGCTCGGCAGCAGCCAGCCAGGGGCTGCTCGTGTCACCAGCCAGAAGGACTCCTCTGACACCACCTGCTCCATTCCCTGGCACAACCATCTCTAGTGGCCTTCAATATTTCTCATTCAAAAAAAGCAATCCTACAGGAGACGAAGGAGGAGGAATCTAGGAGCCGCCATAAGTAGCTTTGAAGGGAATTTTTTCCTTTCCTGGCTCAGCTAAGCCACTTGGCTGAAGCTGTCCCAAAGCCCAGCCTTTGTCATACCTAGGAAGTAGAAACCCTTAAAGCCATTTTGGCTCCGTGTGTAGAGCTGGAACCCCACAGCCAAGAGGGTCAAAGGGCTCAGAGAAGCGGAATCACAAAATGAGTAATTTTTCTTTTCTTTTGCCTCCACCCCTTGATTGTGTGAAGGAATACAAGCAGCCATTCGAGCAAATTCCTTAATGTCTTGATTCGGGTTGCCTTTGCATTATGTTAGCACCACTGGCATTGATCCGTGTTCCTTCCTGACCACATATTTTTGAGGTCTTGGAAATTCAGAGTTGGATGGTGTCCACCAGGGAAGGGTTTTAGCAAACTATTTGAGTTTTCAGCTGTTTCTTGGTGTGGAGGAAGGGAAATAGGAGAAGTTGTGCCTCAGTGAGTTTTTCTGGAGGCAGCTGGATTCCTCTGTGCAATTAGTCAAAGGCCATGCGTCAGCCCTCCCCCGACAAATGAGGCATCCAGAAGTATGCGGGGAGTTCCTCTCGCCTGAAATTCTGATCTGGAGGGTTTGAGCTGTAATGCCAGTTTTTGTTCATGGATGTAGAAAATGCCACTGATCACTAATGAAATGCCTTGTTCTTTTGAAGAGGTTTCTTAATATTACAGAAAAAACAGCGTGCTCAGTCTCTAGCCGTAGGAAAGACAAGGTGAACCCACAGCATCCTCTTGTTGCGATACCTTCTTGCCCACGCGCTGACTCTCACTCCTGGGGATCAGTGGCAAAAAGCAGCATTTCCTAGCTAATATTCATCAGAACTTCACTTCTCTCGTTCCCTGCCCACGACCAACCAGTTCCAATCCACGGTACGGCTGTCGTGCCCGTGCCAGGCTTCCACACGTGCTGAGGAGGATGAGCGCTTTGTGTAGGATGCGCTCCAGCTGCCCAACCCTACCACCCCTTCTGACTGCTCAGAAAACATTTCGTGGAATCTCTCAGCGCAATTAGCAGATTAGAGGAAATTACTGTAAGTGAGTGTGTCAGAAGCTCTCCCAAAAAGTGCAATGGAAGGATTGTTTTGGCAGTTATTCATCTTCAGCACCACGTTGGCCCGCTGATGTTGGTTAAGAGATGTAGAGCAGGGGTGATGTTTTCTCCATAACGACTGATGGAAAAACGTTCCTTTCTTCTGCAGACCTGACCTCAGCGCTGCAATGATAGCAGTGTTGGTAATTGGTGTGCGATGGCAGGGAGATGATGAATCTTGCTCTCATCTGAAGAGTCAGCAAAAATTGGTGTGGGAAGATGAACAACTGTGTCTAAAGGATACAGCCAGCCTCATGGCACAAAAGCAAAGTGTCAGGAAAGGGAGAGGTAGATGGGTTCAGAACCATACGAGTGAGGAATTGATTGGTCTGGTTCTTTCTTTGTTTGTTTTAATCTCTTTTCCTGGATTTTCAGGCCGTGCTTATGGTATCTATAAATGTTGTTGGCACAGTGATGATGGAAAAATTCCTCTTTTCCTGACTGCACTGTCATGGGACCACAAAGTTGCCTGGAAAAGAACCATAAAAGATCAGTCCAGGTCCTCCTGCTTGTCCTACACTCCTTTCAAATGTGCTTCTCCCAAGAATCCAAGGCCATTCCCTGTTCTCTCCCCAGCTCTTGTGCTACTCGGCTGCTCTGGTTTGGTTTATTTAGAGATTGTGTTTGTATCCTGTTAACATGCCTCCTCTTGAAGGTCTGTCAGTTCTTTGTCCTTCTATCCCTTTAAGAAGTGGGATCTTTGGATTGTTTTCTTGGCTTGTCTTTTGATACTGCCTGGAGCCTTGTAGGGTCTGAATGGCTGGAAGCTCTCCGGGGCTGGGAAGATCCTGGACCTCTCCAAAATACCCCCTGGCCTAGGTTTGAGCTGAGCAGTCTTGTCTTGAAGATGGCTGCACTAGTTATCATTTCCACTATTGAGCAGTGTGATCTTAACAGAACTTGGCTTTCTCTCAGAGTTTTGCTGGCAGGCACCTTCCCTCTGATGGCCAGGGGCTGGTGGCACTGAGCTCCTCTTTGAGGAACTCAGCGTCAGCTTGAGATCTCCCTTGCCTTTTGAGGCTATGGCCTCCCAGTAGGGCCCCATCTGGATTAAAGCCCCAGCAGTTGGCACTCCACTGTGTCTTTTCTGCATCCAGCAGTGACGTGGTGGGGATTGGAGGGCACACAGTGCCTTCAAGGGGGTCCTGGCCTCGTGCCGTGCAAGGAGGAGACCATCTCATCCTTCAGCAATGCGAATCGCTTCTGCCCTGGGGGGACCTTCAGTATCACCTCCAGCCCATACACATGGCCGCAAGCCAACGCCAAGGTTTTGCAGAAGCTTATCCAGCAGCCAATAAGCACGGATGTTAATAAGCTGAAAGACCTGGGAGCGGTAATTAGCGAGAGGAAGAAGAGGAGGAAAGGAGGAGGCATGTTTTTCTCTTGTTCCAAACAGCAGTTGAGAAAGATGAGGTTTTGCATGTGTACAGCTGCCATCATGGGGGAAGCCATGGGGAAACACCCTGAGGCCATGCACATCCTCTGCGAGGAAGATTTGTGCCAGTGTTAACCCAGACAAAGAGCTGAGCATGTTTCTTTGGTACTTTGTGTCACGCAGTGTGAAAACTCTCCGTTCCTCCTTCAAAAGCCCGTTGCCCCCCAGTGATCCCCTGGACAGCATTGCAAATGGCTCAGGAATAGTTAGGCTCAAACCCAAGGTCAAGAAGCAAACGGAGAAGGGAGGGGTGAGCAGGATCTGCCCCCTGTTTGCTGCCCAGCTCACTGGCGTGGCCCCACAACTGGGCATAATGGGGAGACTTGGACAGTGCTGGGGACAGAGGAGGAAAGTAACATACACAAGCATGGATCCGTTGGAAATTGGGCTGCTTAACCCCCCTAACACCAGAACAGCTTCTTTGTTTCTCAAGCAGGCAGTTTGCTTCTAAGAAATGGCCTTCCCTGTAAACTGAGATCATCTGATAAATCTTATTAATTCAGTCAAATGACTCCATCGTGGCTTGTTTGCATGTCTGCGTGCTTTTGGATTGCTTTTTTAAATACAGGTCATCTTTTGGGGAGGAACTATCCTGTTCTTAAGATACTTCCCCAAATCCAGCAGCTTTCAGGAACAAAACAAAAGGTGAGGACTAAGCAAGAGCGGGAAAAACGTTACGTTTCTGAGTTTTGTCTGTTTAAAGAGGATTCATCCCCATGGAAGCATTTCCTACCAGGATCTGATAACCTTTCTGGCTTTCCACTTGGCTGCCCATCACCTGATGCTCACATGTCAGAAAACACAGCACCACCGAAGCCCTGGGGGATGGATGGATGCTGTGCTCCTTGTTTGCCGATGTCCTCACACCAAAGCCAGTGAAACTTGGGGGAGGAATTCAAGAATCAAATTGGTTAAGTGGGCTCTTTGCCATGACAAGCCTTGATGGGAAGCTCTAGAGTAACCAGTGTGAAATAAAGCCTGTTACTGTAAGAAGTACTTTCTTCCTGCCTCTCAGTAGCCAGCTACAGGGTGTTCCCTGTGGAGCACAAATATTTTCGTCAGGCTAAATTACATTTAATTAGTTTTCATTAAGATGATGCCAACCTGCCCCTTTATTAGCTGCATGGAAACTCACTTCTGAAAAAGCTTGAAAACAATGAGGCAGGGAAAATATCCTGCCGGCATCATGCTTGCTTCCATCCGTTACAGAAAAGAAAGGGACCACCAGACTGATGGGCTGTGCGGTGACTTTCCTGTCTTGGCATGGCAGGCTGCAGTGTGTTTAAAATAATCTGTCTCCGTGCTGTGTTTTAATTTTCCCTTAATTAATAAGTAAAAGTAAAAAATAGAAGGCTGGGATTGTTTCCAGTCCTTCACTTGCTGTGGTGGCTCTTTGGGATGCGACTGTTGCCCATGGCCACTGTGATCACCAGTGATGGTAGAGGTGAGTCCAGAGCCTACTGAGACCACACAGGCATTTATTGCTCCTGTGTGTCCTCCTGTCCCCAAGGTGCTTGGTGGATGGGGGAAGGATGGGGAGCTGATCCCCCCACAGTCCAGAGAGCAGCCTCATATGAGCGGATTTTTCTTCCAGAAGCTGAAATTGGGCAAACCTCAAGCCAGGAGTGAAACGAGCAGTGGGGTGTGATTGCCTGGTGTGCGAGGCAGCCAAAATACACAGCGACATCCCTATCGCTCCATCTCCCATCAGGAGTGAACGCCTCTGCTCTCCTGTGTGTTCTCCAGCCTGCGTAATGCTGACGTCGTGCTGGACCAGCTGAGTAGGGCATGGGCAGGATCAGGCCAGACCGGGTCCGGAGTCACGTTCCTGGCCAGAGCCAGTGCTGGGAAGCAGGAGCAGGAAGTACTGGTGTGGGAGGTGCCTGGGATCTGGGTGTCCCTTTGGGCTGTGAAAGCCATCAGGGGTCCCATTGGGGGACAAAGTGGTGTCTGTCGGCTGGCTGCGCAGTCAATGTGAATACAACCATGGTGGCAAATTCTGATTCCTCACTTGTTCTAATTCTGGGCCATTGGTTTATGTTTCGTTCTTTCCCTCACTGAAAACAAGGCACTTCAGGCTTACATTGGTTTCTTTAAGTTCTGCCTTCGTGTTTGGATTTCTGCAGTTCTCTGTTGTGTTGGAGCCCAGCACATTCCTATTTAATTGAGGAATGAAAGTGTGGGCAGGGGGTACCTCTTCAGACCTGTTTTCCTCTGTGTCATGAGAAGGTGCCCCCTCCATCGGTGTTGCATCTAATGGAAGTGCTGCAGAAAATGGCAGTGTGGAAGACCCAATGGGGGATACCTTATGCCCCAGGCCAGTGGGGTAAGGAGCTGGAAAAGGACTGGGTTTGCTAGAATACGTTTTTCAATGAATGGGAAATTGCATTTTAAAAGGATATTGTCTCATACAAGCTTTGAGTAAATCAGACCACAGAGAAGCCTCCACACCTTTCACCTGCAGCGTGGCTTTGCCATCTCCAGCAGCACTTGCAAGCTCGATGCATGGGATCCTGCAGCAACTCCAGTGATGCTGTGGCTGTGCCAAACTCTTCTCTTCCAGAGGTGGGGTTCCCGTGGCTGATTCCTCTGGGGAAGATGTTGGATGCAGCGTGGTGAGTGGCATAGTCTCTTATCTTGGGTGACGGAGGGCTGCACTTTGAAATGAGGTGTCCTGGGCCAACTTCCAGCTGCATATGAAAACAGCAGGCTGTTTATGTAATGATTTCTTGTGTTTTCGGTACTGCTGGGATTCTCTTGTGAAATATCCTGGCTGAACCAAGCCTGTGCTGATACGATGAGGGCTGGTTTTAGGTCTGCAGGTTGGAGGAGGCAGGGAAAGGCTGTGCGATTGGTGCTTGGGGAGCAATATCTTATTCAAGAGGGGAAGAAGGGAGCAGGCAGCAGGAGCAGGCAGTGCTTGGGGCTAACAATGGGTCTAGTGTTGTAGGGGGCAGAAGCCTTTGCGTCTTCTCTGAGAGTTTACCTGTCTGAAAAAGAAAGCCATTAACAGGCTGACTGATGTGGCCACCCCTGGCTCTCCCTAAAATACCTCTTAGGGACAGCAGCAGTGTCAGGTCAGTGTGCTGAATCCTAACCAATGATAGTTCCTAGCGCAGGTCAGGCTTTGTCCATCCGTGTCCTGCAGCTCTTTGATGGTGGATCTGTGTCCTGGGTGCCACCAGCCCCTAAGCTCAGCTGGGCAGCACTGGGGGCTGTGCTGGGCTCAGCCATGCATGTGGAGTGTTGTAGGGCCAGGCTGTGTTTGTGTGAGAGGCGTGGGGCGTGCAGGAAGCCAGCAGTGAGTCAGGGTCAGCACTGACCTTTTAGCTCAAGCATCTGACAGGTCACGGACCCGCAGGAGCTGATGTTTCTGCTGAAACAGAGAGGAGGGCATTGAGGTGGCCTCGCCTGTCCCTCGGCAGCCCGCCCCAGCAACCTCTGCAGGAATTGATTTTTCCCTTAATTCTGAGGTGAGTTAGGAACCCTTTCATTCCTGCTGCTTGGAGGGGGGCGAGTGCGACGTGTGCTGCTGTTGTGGAAGCAGATAGGTGCTGCTCAGTCCAACTTCTCATGGCATTTCCATCTTCCCTTCCTACTGCTGCTGTTCCCTTTGCCTCCAGACTGTGCTGCTCATGGGACACCAACCTCCTAGTGGACCCAGGAAAGGAAACAGGTTTCCCAGAGCCATATGCCTCTGCTGGCATCTGTAAATACCAAAGAGAGCATCTTGGGTCCTTGGAAGACCCCAAACACAAGGGCTCTGGGGATGGGAGGAGATATCCTTCTAGTCTGAGTCATGATGGAAAGGAACTGTTACTGGGCTCCACCTAGCCCAACTATGTTAGCACTGCTCAGCTCTCTCTCTAGCAGAGGAGATGCTTGAAGCCCAGAGATACTGCCTATAAGCTGTGAGTCAGTCATTGTCCAGCGAGTCTCCAAGGGACAGACATCATAACAGCTTCTTTCCTTGGCTGCCGTCTCAGAAACTGCATCCCGCAGCTGGCCTGGCTGCTGCTTCCCTGCTTTGTTTGCTTCCTCCCGGCTGCGGCGCGCTGCCGCTGGACACCAAAGTGTCCATGGTGCCTTTCAGTCTATCCCACCTAAATTTAACTCACTATTTTTGTCTTTGCAGGCTCATTGTGTCCTGTTTTAGAGTAGGAGTGAGCAGCCACGAAGGCGGGTGAGGAAAGGTGTTGTCTGTTACGTGGTGCCATGGTGGTGGGGACGATGGCTTTGTCTCCTGCAGTGGTTTCCCAAAGGAGAGGGATGGCACAGGAGCTGCGACCCGTTCCTCTTCCCATATAGCTGCAGGGAGTTTTTCCAGTCAGGACAGCCTCTCAGAAGAGTGCTGAGTTGCAGACAACACAGATGGATGCAATTCAGGCAGCAGTTTCCAGAAGCGGCCTAACGTTTCTTATTGGTGTGACCCGAACCAAAAGCAAAGCCAGGAGTCAAACAACAGGAACAGGCACTGAGGAAATGATCCCTGGCTGAAGTTAATGCCCTTGCAAAGATAAGGATAATGTGCCATTCAGCATGAGTCAGCTTATCCTGTCATGGTGCTTAGGGTGGCACAAGGGTGTGGGGCTGCTCATCCCCTGGGTGTCCTGGAGGAGTGGATCTGCATGGAGGTGGACCCTTGTTGAGAGGACAGATCTCCAGAAAGGCTGGCTTGGCATCCCCCACAGACACAGGGCCTCCAGCAGTTTGAGGAGGGCTCCACACCTGATCTCAAAATTGTCATAATTGTCCATGCAGGTTTCCATCATCCTTACCAGGGATTTCCTGGGCACTGACCAACCCACTCTGTTCTTCCTTAAAATCAGGTCCTTGAGAAGAGCTGAAGAAAGAAGGGAACTGTAGGAATTCACAATCCAGAATGCTGACCAAGCCTTCCTTGTAAGAGCCTTGACTTCTGCCATCCCACCCCTGTGGCTGTGGTACTCCATGGAAGATCAACAGCATCTCCTTTTCTTTTGCTCTGAGGGACAGCAGGTAGCTTGCTCCTTGAGCAGCCAGCTTGCTCTTGACATGATTGCTCTTGGACAATCCTCTGAAGGCCACTAACGTCCTGCAAATCGCATATTTCACATTTTGCAGCGTATTCCCTTATGGTTCCTCATGCCCTTGGCTCGGTGTTGGGATGTTGGAGCTGGAGTGGGCCTGCTGTGCAGCCAGCCTGGCTCCTTTAGCTAACACAAATCATGGTTGTCAGGTACAATCTGGGCAAACAACATTCCCAATTCAAAACAGTGGATTTCCAGGGTGGGAAATTCCTGCCCCATCAAGGACACAGCGTCTGTCTTGGGAAGGATTTCTTTTTGGTTAGAGTAACCCATTAAAGCATCTTTCTTTGTTAATCTCCTAGTTTTGGGGTGAAGCTAATTAGCTGTGGAGATGAAACGTACTTGGAAAGAAATCAGCCCGTTGTCTGATGGGATGGCTCTGAAGCACCACCAGTGAAATGTAAAGGCAGTCTGTGGATGTCATCAGAGCTGACAGCTCTTTTCAAAGGGTGTACTTATTTCTTGATGCCCTGCTTTCACGTTTACATGAATCAATCACAATTCTTCTTGGAGAAGCTATGAATAACACTGAGAGCAAACATATGTTTTCTAGTGGGCTCTTCTTGAGGCAATTTAATCCATGGTGTTAAGCATGATTTTGAGGAAAGACTCAGAGTAGCCTCTTCTCAAGAGCACCCAGGGTCATAGAATGGTTGGGTTGGAAGAGACCTCACAGCCCATCCAATCCCAACCCCTGCCTTGGGCTGGGATCCTGCTGGGTTTTGCCCATCTAAAAGTATGTTTTTGTGTTCTGTGCCCATGGTTCAGTCTCACCCCTGGCATGACTGCAGGATAGCTCTCTGTCCCTTGCGCTCCATGCCATGCTGATGTCTGTGGGCTCCTCAGGTCCCCCCTGCCCAAGTGGGAGCAGCCAGGGAAGGATGGAAACAGTGACAGAGAGATTCCAACGTGCTTCAGCGAAAACAAAACGTCGTTTCCATCGGAAAGTATTTCAAGGTGCTTCAGACTTCAAGATGAAACAAAATCTTCCCTTGCAAAATGTCAGTTCCAGCCATTGTTCCAGTTTGACTTGTGTGTTCCAAGGAAAACAAATAGACTTTGACTTGTGATGCCTCATGTTGAGATGGCCAACTCAAACCAAGCCCTGTCTGCTACACCTTCAGCATTAGGCAAAAATCTTGTTGTGATGGAAAACACTCTTGTTTTTATTCCAGCCCCTCTGAACAGCACTTTCTGTACCACAGGCGCTGCAGATCTCATCCTGCATCTATATCCTATTTCCAGCTTGAGAGCTGCCAGCCCTCCCAGTGGCTGGCACTACATGTGGCTGAGCATTCCTCTTTGTCAGGGGCTTTTAGCTGCAAAAGTAAGCCCCAGGTGATGGTTGGGCCTAGGAAAGCCACTCTGGTGGATGGATTGAGCAACATGATTTGGGGTAGGAGAACACCAAAGAACCTCTGTGCCAGGGAACAGGGCTGCAGGTCAACAGCAAAGCCCTGTGAGAGGGATGAGAGAGAGGGAGAAAGGGACATCTCTAGAGGGGGATGGATGGGAGCGTAAAGTTCTGAACTCTTTTGGATGCACGAAAATGAGTTTGTCAAAAAGAATTCCAGCAGAGCTGTGAAAAACGTGTGTCAGCAGGACCGGTGACTGCCAAATCCCAAACTCTTACTCATGGCTGCTGCTTGCATCCAGCACGATGAGGACGGCCTTTCTGGCCTTCTTTCGGTTTGCTGCTTATTGGAACTCAAGCTGTTTTATTCAGTGAACCAGCCCTAGCACCACGACAGACAAACAACGCGTGCACACTCACTCAGTATTGCTCTGGCAGAGGGAAATCCAGAAAGTTTCAAACCAAACAAGGAGGTTTTATGAAAACTCCATGTAGCTGAAAGTATACATTGGAAGATCATGCAACTCAGTTGAGTTGGCTGCCATTGCTATTGAAAAAGCTGGTAAGTAGTATAATGAAAATATTTTGCTGTAAATTAGTGGGGATTGAACCGTTTTCAATTTCTTTGATACATGGCTCCATATTTAACAGTGCCCAGAGCTTCAGGCCTCGCAGTGGTATGAGCATTGGTATGATGTTAGGAATGGGATGTGTGGAATTCACCCTCTTTTATCCTCTTTTTATTAAATGCAGCCCCTTCCAGAGGGAAGCGGACAAACATTGCAGAGCTGTGGTTTAACTGTTCTTCCCACGGCTTCAGGAGGGATCAAAGCAGAGCCCTGGCCATTGCGCAGCGCTTGGATGGCTCCTTTCAGGTATCGGGGTAATTTTCATTGCAGCTTTCTCCTGCTGAATTGTTATTAATTTTCATTGAGATGGTGTTGGCTGTGTGAGCGCACTGAGGTCTTTCAGAGGGGGCAGAGCAGCTAATTAGAATCATTTCTAAGGTAAAAAAAAGTCAACGTATCCAACAGCCTTTCAAGAAGGTGAAGATTTGCAGTGGGATGTGGAGGGCTGGGCACGTGGCTCTCATCAGGATGAAGGAAAATCCTTCTCTCCAAGGCCTTTAGGATGCTGTTTCTCAGTGCTTTTCCTCTACAGTCTGAAGTATTCCCAGGACTCAGCTGAGGGCTCCTGAGCCTGTTCCTACTCGGGCATCCTGTTGCCCCTGGGTTTGTGGATAAAGCATGGTTTAGCAAAGCTACGAAAATGTGATGCTCTCTACCTTTATTAGCCTTGCTTAGGGGCACTGTTCCCGACTTTTTAGTGACTGCGAAGTTCATTGGCAGCAGGCAGAGCTAAGTTACTGTCTCATCATGCTCTCTTGAAGCAGTTTCAAGGAAATACAGCCCTTCTTTGAATGGCACCATCAGATCCTTGTCTGCCTCCTCTAATTGCTCTTACTACAGGATACTGATGCTTCAGATTGTGAATCCTTTGTGGCAGGGACTCTTTGTTCTGGGCTTGCAGAACACATCCTGCAGCAAAGGCTCTGGCCCAACTACAAACACCTGAGTATTTTGAGAACCACACTCCAAGAGCACCAGCAGGGCACGAAGGGCATGGGGATCTTGCTGTTGCATGCTGGCCCCTGCTATTGGCAGCACCCACGTTGCTCAGAGCAGTGCACATCACCTTCCATCCTTGCGTTTATTCCTGTTTGTTCAAGGTGAGTTTATTCAGCCATGTCAGAATCTAGAGGGGATTTTAATTTCAGTCTCTCACCTCTTTCCTTCACCAACCATTGAACCATAGAATTCTTTGAGTTGGAAGGGACACTGTTGGTCCAACCCCCTGCAATGAACAAGAGCACCTACAGCTTCATCAGGTGCTCAGAGCCCTGTCAAGCATGATCTTGAGCATTTCCAGCAATGGGACATCCAACACCTCTCTGGGCAACCTGTACCAATGCATCATATTCTCACTGTAAAAAAAACAACAAACTTCTTCCTTATATCCAGTTTAAATCTCCCCTCTTTTCGTTTGAAACCATTTCCACTTATCCAGTCACAACACAGTCTGTCCCCCATCAATACTTCTTCTCTGAAACATGCTGAGCAAAAAGACTCTGGACATGACACCTCAAGGATGGCGTCTCCAAAGGGGGAGGTGGAAGGGGTGGCTGGCCCAGCTGGCTGAAATAATCCAGTCACTGCCTTCAGCTTCCTCACTGTGCCTCCAGAACATGCCTTGCTTCTGCCATTGCCCTGCAGGCATGTGGCCCCATGGGATGGGTTTTGTGCAGGATGGAGAGCAGGGGTAAGAGAGTCTCTAAACTGCGTTATTCGTTCAGATGTCCTCTGCTTTGAGTCAGCCACGGGAGGGCTGGTTTGGTGCTGACACACAGCTGTGCTGCAGGCTCCATCTCTGCTTTCACCCAGCCCTGACCTCACTCCTAATCCCCGGGCGGTGGCTGTGGGCTGAACAGCATCACCTCCTGCACTGGGACCCAGCCATCCCTTGTCCCCAGAGCTGTCGGCATGCTGTCAGCCCCAGGGCAGGTTGGCCTGTGAATCAGCCAAGCCTGTTCGCCTGGTGGGGCTGAGCATCCCTCTGACCGGTCTTTCTGCTTCAGATCAAACACAACCTGCTGGGAAATTAAACCCAACCTCTCACAGTCTGTAATTTCCAGTGAAACCTCAGGCACAGCTGAGAGGACATGGGCTTTTCTCCCTCCTCTCTCTTGCAGAGCCTCCCAAGGACATCCCGTCACGGCATGTCTCTCTCGGTGTCCCTGTCCTCACTTCCCCTTGCACCACTGACCAGAACAAAGAGCAGCACCTCTGCTTTCAGTACAAGTTTCCCTTTGGGTCAGGATGATCTGTGAAGTTGAGTGTTGGTGATGGGTACGTGTTGGTGTGTGAGGAAACCACTGTCTCCTAAAGGCCAGTGGGCAAATTGAGAGGAATGGGCTGTAGATGCATGGATGAGCACTGAGATGTGGCCTTCAGTCCATCCCACATGGAACACAGGTAGAAAAGCAGGGAGATCCTGGGCTTTGCATTAAAGCATCACCCCACGCTTGATAGAGGGAAATGGGGTGGCTGATGCAGGGAAAGAGAAAAACTATGGTCAGTCTGAAACAGTTTGACCCATTTTTTCCTGCAGAGAGGGCACAGCTCTTGAGGCTCTGATGCAAGCAAGGTGACCATCCCCCCAGTGAACAATGTACATGGCCAGGGGGGAGGGTGAGGGGTGACAAAAAGCCCCACAGTGGCATTGAGGTCTCCTCCCAGTTTATGCTTTGGCCTTGCACTCCTCTGGCCCTGAGCACCTATCCCAAAGGCCAAACAAGAAAATTGACCCCGGTAGCTGCATAAAATGGACTGAATCTGCCAGCACAGGGCTTCTCCTGCCAGACCCAGGACATCAGAAGTATCGCCTAATGAAGCACCAAGATGAGAATCTGCAGCCAAGCTCCCTCCCCTTCTCAGCGCCATAAATCACGGTCCTTCTGTGCACTCATCAGCAGCCAAAGCTGTAACACTGGAAGAGATAAAACACAGTGCAGGCACGGAGGCGCAAGCCTTGTTTTCTCCTCAGAGAAAGCCAGAAGGGGATCGCAGCTGGAGTTTCCCTTTCAGTGAGATAGAGGCTGGGAGCCGTGATGGTGCCCTGTGGTGCTGGGTGGGCTGGGCAGGGGCTGAGCACACATCTCTGGGGGCATTGTAGGGGAATGGCCATGACAGTATCCCTCTGCTTGGAGGGGAACGTGCATAAGATGAGGTTGTTATAGCAAAGTGAGTGTCATGCATCTGTGCAGGGCAAACTGAAGTGCTGGAGCTGCTTGCCAGTAGGTCAGGTGTCCCTTGGAAAATGGCTTTGGCAGCACATGGGGTGATGAGGAGGTGAGTGGAGGGCTGTGAGTGTCACAGAGCTGGGCTTTCTTTCATTGCTGTGATGCTGAAACTTCATAGCCATTGCATCTACTGGGGGGGGGGGTGGGGGGGGGTGGAGAGGTGGATGAGGGGGCTGAGTTCAGAGCCAGTAAATCTGGGAATGGTGGCAGTTGGGGAGAAAGGGAGGTGGGGAAGCAAGATGATTGCTGTACTGCAGACTGGGAGTACCCACATGTCCCTGCATATAGTGCTTGCAGGGCATAGGGAAGGCAGCACCCCAAAGAGTTATCCCATATCAGTGCTGGTTTCCCCACAGCTCTGCAGCTGAGGGCAGCCCGCAGGTCCCTCTCCCATGGTGTCAGGCCCCCTCTCGTGGCCAGCGGGCACCTGTGGGTGGCACTGGGTGCTTCTGGGTCTCCTCCAACCTCCTCTGCCCTCCTTTGCCAGGAACCCCCCTGTTTGGGGAACTTGTACCCGTGGAGAGAGCTCACACCCACCCTGACACTGCTCTACCATTGCCACATGCTTGGGCAGGGGCTCCCCCTCCTCAGGACCCACCAGTGTTGGCCCCCCAACACTGTTCTAGCTGGGATTTGGGGTCTCCAGGCTCTGGACAACCTATCTGGCTCACTCTCTCCTCACTTTACATAGGGAAAATAATTCTGATGAAGCGCCTGACGCCAGCTTCTCCCCCTTCCCCCAGCCCTTCTCCCTCTGACACTTTTTCTCCTTTGCGACAATAAATCAGTGCTCCGCATAAACAAAGCCCTGGAGATCTATTCCTTAAAACAGCTCCCAGGAATCACACAAACACCATTCTTCCACGCAAGAAGGGCGGGAGGAGGTTGGGTTAATTTTCACTCTGTGACTCCTTGCTGGAGGGAGGGATCTCTCCTGCAGTCCCCATCCCCAAAACACCCAGACCCGATGGGCTCCCACCGGCTCGCCGCACGCCCGCGCTGGCTTCCTGCAGCTTTAAAGTTCCCTCTACACCCAAAGGAAAAGAGGGAGGAGAAAGGGTTTCATCATCGCTCCCGAGTGTGGACTTATAAAAACTTTGTGCTCACGCTGCCTGGCTCACTCATCGGCTCACCGTTTTCGGAGCAGGACGGGCCAGAGCCCTCACGAGCGTATCTGTTGGGGTGCACCATGGGGGTCCATCCCGAAGCTGCCAAGTCCCCAGTGGATGTCCCCAAAAGCTCCAGCACCTGCTCCCGTGGTATCTTCTGCAACATCAAGGTAAGGAGCGGCGATGCACGAGGAGGAGGCTGGCACAGATGCAGTACCAGTGCTGAGACCAAGGCTGATAAAAAAGGGGCAGAGAGCAAATTCTGCACCCCAGCCCCAGATGAGGTTGCAGAGCACCAGGGCTCGGTGAAAGCAGCATGATGTGCTGCGTCCTGTACACGGCGTGCTGCTGCTGGGGAATGATTAACCACATCCTGGTGCGAAAGCAAAATGCTGCCCCAGGACTGCGTCCATTCTTGGCGGGGAGCGGGGCAGCTTTGGGAGCAGTGGAGATGGCTGTGGGGTTCTCTCATGTTGTTTCACAGTGCTTGAGGCAGCGGGGTGCAATGTTGGGGTCCTGGTGGGGGACCCATCCCTGGGTATGCTTTCCTAGCAGCATCACTGAACACACGTCTGCAGTGCTTTTTGGATTAGAGCAGCTTTAGTAAACCAGAGAATGAGGTCTGGAGTGGGGAGGAGTTTGGTTTGCTGTCAAGTGCTGATGTTTTGGGGTCACAGGCAAGCGCGCCAGCAGCACACAGGGAGCTGGTCCTTCCAGTCCTGCATCCCTAAGTCCCTGCTGCTGCTGTCTGAGCAGGTGACAAAATTGCCCTTGCTGGTCGGAAAGACCCATATAACAAAGTGGAACTGCTGATGTGTGATGGGACAGGGGACAGAAAGTGTCCCAGTGTCCTTCAGGCTGCTCCAGTGGGTAAAGCTGCAAAGCGTTCCCATACCATTAGCATGCTGGGGTTTGTTATTGCACATCAGAGGGATGATGTGCACTGTCTGGATGGAGCCATGCGTTGGGGAAAAGCTCCTGGTTTTAAGATCAGATGTGTATAAAGTGACAGGTGATGTCTTTCCTGAGCTGCTCGCTCTTCCTGCACTGCAAGGTTTGTTTTAAAAATATGCGTGCCTTAAAAAAACAAACCCTGCTTCAAGGCAGTAAAGAAAGTGGAGGCTGCCAGTGCTCTCAGTTCCCCAAAAAGGGGTAGAAAACAAAAGCATCAGGATGGAACTTCTAGATCTGGGAAGCTGTTTTGAGATGAAGGACAAGGTGTGCAGTAAACATCCTATCTGCACAATAAGCCCTTGGTGTGCTGCAGGCAGTGTGTTGGGGAAAGTTTGTGTCTGGGTTATGTAGGAGGGCAGAAGGATGGAATGTCCCAGCGAGGTCCCCCCTGCTACTTCCCAGCACTGTGGTCAATGCAGAGGGAATGCTTCTGGTGGGAAGCAGTGGGTCTGAGCAGGCTGCGGGGATTTGAAAGGCAGGATGGGGTGGCAGCTCTGTGGCAGCCCTGCTGGGATGCAGGAGGAGATGCTCTGTGGCTGAGGTGCTGACACACAATCCCAGGTGAGTGCTGTTCCCCACGGGGACACGGCTGGGGGCAGTTCCTGGTTGGTTCTGTGAAAGTTACTGTGTGTTGTGCATAGGAATCAATGACCAGACTGCAGTAGCTCTGGGGCTCCCTGCTCTGATACTGAGCAGCACCACTTGGTGCAGCCCATGGGGTGTCTGCCTTGTATCCCCTCACTGGAGCAACCTGATCTCTGCCCCTGTTTCTCTGTGTGGAACATGGGGGTGATTGAAGCCCTTCAGAATTTGGCTTCTCATTGCCTGAAAGAATGATAACAGGGTGCAAAATGCCTTCCAACAGCATGCCAACCACCTTGCCCAAAATTAGGGTTCTTTCTGAGTCATTATCTATTTGCAGTGCCACTTTCCAACTACAAATGGTTCAGCCTCTTTGCCTTAATTGTCTTGTCTTTTGTGCACTAATCTAATTGGTAGTTAATTGTTTGTCCTGGGTCCCCAGGAACATGCCAAGGAGGAGGGCTCTCTAAATATCCTGTTCTTTAGCTGAGCTGTGCTGGTTTCAGCTGGGAGGCACTGGGGAGCAAGCGGCAGGAGGTATTGACCCTGTGTTGAGTGGGAGAGGAGCCAGGAGGACAACAGAGGGTTACTGTCACCAGTGTCAGTTGAAAGAAGCTGAGGGTAGGTAGATCTCCCCTCTCTAGACTGTCAGGGGGTCTTCTGCAGGAGAGGAATGAAGCCTTGCCTTGGGGTCTGAGGTCCTAACAGTGCCAGGGCAAGTACTGTTCTGTTCTTCAAAGAAACTGAAGGAATTTGTTGAGGAGAGTGCATTTCAGAAGACAGGAGATGTAGGAGTTGTTGTGCTCCTGCATCCTGTTGGAAGAGATTAGGAGTCTCTGTTGAAATGTTGGCCAGAATAGAAGATGCATCGAATCAGTGGTATTTATCCTGAAGACAGCATGGCTTGATGCTGGCGAGCAAAGCATTGAGCATTCATGATGTGTCGGGGCCACCAGACCAATCAAGAAAATCAGGGGGTGTTTCCAGTACTGGGTGCTGTGCGAGGAGGGATGGTGCCTTGGAGAGATATGTGGTAAAGAAGCAGCAGGATGAAGGGCAAGTGGGGTCCTCAGCACTTGTGGTTCCGGGCTTTGTGCATCCAAGGCTGTGTTTTACCTGGGTTTCACGGGATTGCATTCTAACTTGGAAAAAGTGCCTGGAAGAACATCAGCAGCAAGATGGGGAAGAGCCAGAGGATATAACAGGTTGGAAAGCTTAGTGGGATCAAGGTCTAGGAGACACGAAGCGAGTCGATTTTATGAGGGGTGAGGTGGTTCTGTGCCCAAACACAGTCAAGGAGTGGTCAGCGGAGATAAGATTATCAGAAGAAAAATAGGAGAGGAGTGTCGCTGATAGGGAGCTGTGGGTGTGTGGGAGGAGTGTTTGCACATGTCTGTGGGGTTGGGAAGACAGAATGAATCTGAAGCTGCCTCCGGGAGATCGTGGTCAGAGCCTCAGGCAGCGCACAGAGAAAGTGAAAGCGAAGACCCAGCCATGCAGCTGGCCTGCCTGCAGGAGTGGGATTGCAGCATGCACCAGATATTGCAAGCAGAAGTGCTTCCCAGGAGTGAAGACCTTACCTTATACGCTGAGGTCTGACCCCCACCAAAAACTCCTTCTTCATTCTGCAGTGCACCTGCACCGCATGGCAGCCACATGCCCTCCCCCGGAGCCTCTCCCTGTGCAGTTGAGCAAGGCAGGGCTTGCACAGAGCTCAGGATCCACCAAATCCCACGTGTGCCTGGGCTGAGAGAAGAGCAAATATTGTCTTTGCACTTGACAATTGCTGGTTGTAAAGCTTGGATTACTTGGCAGTAGATGTTATTGCAACTAATCACTAGGGAAGCCGCATGCTCTAGACAATCCCTGGCTGTTTTATTTGCTTATTTGTTTATTTTTCTGCAAGAGAAATAAGATTTAGGAGCCAGCTTTACCATTGGACCACACTCCTGGCTCTGGGGTGTTGCACTGAGGAACGTGGTGTGTGGCAGGCTATTTGGTTCCCTCGATAGAAACTGTGGGGTTTTTCTGCTTCTTTTTATTTCTACAGAGATGTAGGCACTGCATGTAGAGGGCTATCTCCCCCCTGTGTGCCTGTGTATATCCAGATGAAATGGGCAGGTTGGGGTCTCCTGCTTTGGGTGATAAATTTAGAGCTGCTCCAACCCTCCAAATGGGAGAAGGGGGTGAATCCCAGTACAATGAGGGCAAATTCACGACCCAACATTCCCAAGACTCAGCCGGAGCCTGTTGGTCTCCAGTAATGGATGACCCTTTCCAATGAAGTCAGAAGGTTTGGATTTGGCCCTCAGAAACACAAAATACACCTCCAAATAGCACTGTGTGGACAGAAAGAGCTCACAGAGCGTCCTTACTCCTCGTCCTTTCCAAATATTTACTCCAGCCAGATTCACTGTGCGTCTCCCCGCTCTTGGCCGCGTCACACCTCGGTGTCATTAATCAGTGGAGAGCAGTTTGATGGGCTCTGCAAGGATCTCCGCTTCTTTTTACAGCTCCCCAAGCAGTTGTCGTGTCCACCTAATAAATTAGGCTCTGGCTCTTTCCATCCGAGTCGTTAGCAACCGGGCTGCTCCCACATTAGCACTGATGTGAGAGCAGTAGAGCCGGGGCGAGGAGGTTGCACAGACTGGAACATGGAGCTGCTGCTTCTGGGGGCCTCCAAGGGAGACCATTGATGTCCATTTGTGTCGGGCTTCAATCAGTTCTAGGCATCTTAAGAGCAGTACAAAGTAGCTCAGTCTATGTAGTGAGAGCAATGGATTTCAAAACAATGCTGTTCTGTTTTTTTCCCCCCCAAATTATTCCATCATCTGGAAGGGAAAGCCCTTCCTTTGGCACTCGTTTGCTTCTCCAGCACACTCCCTCCAGGCAGGGCTGCCAGGGTGAAGACACTGAGGAAGAAGGTGAGCAATAAGTTTGGAAAGGAGTGGTGTTATCAGGGCATGAAGTTGTGGAAGCAGATAATGGATCCTTAGATCACTGCTCCAGGTAGTAGAGAATAAAGGGCAGTGGTCGTGCTGCACTTGGCAGCACCTTAGAATGAAAGGATCATGTCAGGCTGGATATTAAGAAAAAATTCTTATTGGAAAGAGTGGTGATGCACTAGAATGGGCTGCCCAGGGAGGTGGTGGAGTCACCATCCCTGGAGGTGTTCAGAGCTGTGGAGATGTGGCACTGAGGGATGTGGGCAGTGGCTGTGGTTGGGTCTGCGGGTCTTATGTGTCTTTTCCTACGTAAATGATTCTATGATTCTATGAAAAAAAAACCCTAAGATCATTGTATCCAACCATAAGCTCAAAATTCATTAAGCCACCATCTTCCTGAGCCCTGGTCCCCGCAGAAATGTGCTGGGCTCCCATCCATAGAAACACTTCATTCTTTGAAATAATAAGAGATCTGAATCTCGTTACCTTGCTTTGACTCTGACCCATGTCAGCACATGCGTGGCAGGTTCATGTTCTTTTCTCATTTCACCCAACTTCCCAAGCATTTTATTGGCTGCATTTATGATGCCAACCCAAAAAGCCTCTTATGAAACAGCTCGTTTTTCATTACAGCCTGTTTTAAAGTCCAGTCTCAGCATATTTTTAGTTAGCTGTCAGCTGAGACCAACGACAGTGGTGACAGTGTGCTATCTTATGTAAGCAATAATGGAGAGAGAGCGCCAGGAGATACGTGAGTAGGGTTGGCAGATGCAGGAGGTGGTGTGGAGCAGTGCTGCCTCAAGACTGGCAGCTCCAAGGGCACACATCCAGCCCCAGGAGCCACAACCTGCTCCGTCCCACCCAAAGGATGGGCTCACCCCCTCCCTCTGACCTCTCCTCTGCCAACCCATGCACTTCTCATCCTCAGAGCAGACTGACACCGCTGAGCTGAACCCAGCCACCATGATCCATCCTCTTCCCTCCTGAGCACCGCACTCATGCCTGTGCTGAGAGAGCTCTCCTACAGCTGCTCCACATCTCAGGCGGTCCCGGCTCTCCTCCGATTCCCTAATGCTTCCTTATTCGAATGACTTCAGTAAGGTCTGGCCAGAGCTGCGGGAACAGAAATTAATGTTCTCTGGCAGCAAGATCCCCTCTTCATTTCTCATCCTCAGAGTCAACTCTGCATCAGGCCAGCTTGCTTGGGTTCATTAATTACACACAAGCCCAGGCCAAGACTCGGGAAAGTGAAGGGGTAGGTCCAGCCATCAGCAGAAGGACATGTGCTCGGAGGTGTTTTTGGGTGCAGGAGTGGATGGATGTCTGGTTTAGCTGTTTCTTTTCCATTTTGTCATCTGCCCCGTTTCCCAAGTCACATCCCACATTATCACAGAGGCATTTTGTGTTGGTAATGTCCCAGCCTGGGACCTTGTCCTCTCCTGCTCAGCTGACACAGTGCCAACTGTGCACATGGTGTGTCTGTGTATCTGCACATGGTGCTTCTGTGTGTCTGCTCACACGCTGCCAATGGGGAGCTCGTGGTCATCACTGTGACCCCTCATTCCCCTTCCTCTATCCATCTTCTATTTCCCTGTGGTCTCTAGGTTATTATGTCTGCTCTCGTCTCCTTTTCTGTTTGTTACTCTTTTGGATGTCAAGCTCTGCCATCTGCCTGGTTCCATTTCCCTTGTGGAAGAAGCATCCCAAGAAGCCACCTCTTTGTCCTTAAGGACAAGACATGGTCAATTTCATTCCTTCTTCATGCCAGGAGACCAGGCTGCTGGGTGCCAATGCCATTTCAAATAAATAGCCTTGAGGAGCGTTGCCGTTCCCCTGTCCAGGACATAAGGAATTTGTCAGCACTTCAGTACCTTTGATCCCCCCATCCATCATCCTGGCCTTCCTGCCGTTATCTCCATGGGACACGCTTCCGGTGTTCAGCAAATATTTGATTTCCTGTGAATTTAAATAAAAAGACCTTTTCCCTTTTTTTTTTAAAAAATGATTTTAAAATACTTCTGGCACCAGACAGGACACATTCCATTCCAAAGAAAATAAAGGAAAACTGTTCTGACTAAATATAGATCAAAAGACACTGGTGAGCTGCCTCCGCATCCCCAGCCAGGAATGCTTCCCTCTCGCCGGCCACCCTGTCTCTTCCCACCATGCTCCTGCCCTGGCCCATCAGCTCCTATGTTCCCTCCTCCACTCCAGGGATGCTCCATGTCCATTTGGTTGGGTTGTTGGCCCGGCTCCGAGACTGGCGTGGGGAAAGATGCTGTTTTTAGAATACCACGGAGGTCTTCCAGCAGCAAGAAAGCATTGGAAAGCATTGGTTTTGTTCTTTCCCTCTGGGGTGTTTAAGGCCTTTAAAAATGCTTTCCTCCATCACCCCGGCCAATTTGCCTTACAGCCAAGGGAACTCAAGGGACCACTGGGAAGGAGTGGGTCTCGGGGAATGGAAAGCAGAGCAGCTCCTTTTTGGCTGCAGTATGGCACCATGGCACCATTGCTGCATGCCAACCGTGCAGCCATGTTGACCAGTTGCCCACCTCTATATCCCAAGCCCCTCACGCAGTGCCCAACAGCTACCTGTTGGCAGGGCAGCTGGTGGTACTGATTGGGTTGACACTTTTTTTGCCCACAGGTTTTTGTGCTGTGCCATGGCCTCCTCCAGCTGTCCCAGCTCCTCTACAGCGCCAACTTCAAGAGCAGCCTCACCACCATCGAGAAGCGCTTCGGGCTCTCCAGTCTCTCATCGGGTTTCATCTCCAGCTTACATGAGGTAATTGGGTGAGGTGTTTGTGTGTGGCCCCAAGGGGTGTTCAGAACAAGGGGAGCTTCCCAGAATAGGGTCTCGGGGTTGTTCTCCTGGTGTCACCAGTACCCAGCCCTATCACCCCATCTCTCCCAGCTCTTGATGGCCCTATGGCAAAGCGCTGTCTGTCACTGACACCAAGTTACTGAGCTGACCTCAATCTAAACTGTGTCCAAAGTGCAGATCAGTTTCTTAAGAAGCTTCAGGGTGGAAACAGCCTTGATTTAAACCTGACACTTCATGAGTGGCCAGTCAATGACAAGATCATTAGGCAGTTCTGGAAGTATGGACAGACATGCCACCCTTTGAGGTATATGCCATTACTCACTTACTCCTCTGGAATAAATTCTCTGGATTGTGTTGTCACAAACTGCATCCTTTCTGCTAGCTCTTCAAGGCTAGGTAGGAAGAGCCCTGCTGAGAGAGACTTTCTTTTGATGGCACAGCCAAAAAAGTGCTTGTTGGATGCCCAACTTGCCTATGGCTGCTCTTCTTGCATGGGATCTTTGACCAATGGGCTCTGGGCACTGAGAATCCTCCTGGCACCTTGGAGATGTAGGTGCCCAGATCTTATCCCAACCAATGCATGCATCCAAGGTTAAAAAGAAAAATTCAGTGGAGGACTTTCCACTGATTGGAACTAGGCCAAAACCACAAAAAAGAAGAGATTCATTGTAGAGAGCTGTAGTGTGTCATCTGAAACTGACATAACAATGTCTTACAAAGTATTCTCCTGCTCACAGCAGCAATACATCAGTAACCCTTGCGCTCCTTACCCAAATTGTTTAAACTCATGTGACTTTATGCTTGGAGATGTAATACCAAAGCAAAATCCAGCATCCCTTGGATTGAAATCTTTGCTTGTCTAGTCTGCAGCAATTCCAAGAACAAAAACCACAAAGAGACAAAGAAGGGAGCCCATGTAAACATATATAAAAAGAGTTTATACATATACATACTCATATACATGCTAGGGTTAAAACGTATAGCTTGTCCCAAGCTGAGAAAAAGCCATTAGTGGTAATTTTTGTGTGCTCATCCTGTAGTTACAGTTTGCATACCAAATAGGCTGAATATTTACACATCTTTCAGCTGATCAAGGAAGATGAGACTGTTGATTACGTCTGTGGCTGCAAAGATCTAGTGTCACAAACATTTGCAATGAGCTGTACTTTGTACCTTATCTTGTGTTTGCTTAGAATTATGGGAATGCAGGTGATAAACTAAGTTTCTTGCTGGATTTGAGGGAATCATCAGGTTTTTGCCACGTCTGAGGAAGTGGGGAACATGTGGGTGGTGAGCAGAGCCCCAGCCAGATCCCAGGCAGGTCGTGAAGCAGGCAGTGATGACAAGGGATGCACACAGGGAGCTGGGGCCTGCTGGCTTTTGATAAGAAGGAAGCAGTCATTGCTACAAATCTGTGGGCTGAAGCTGAGGGTTGTTTTGTTCCAGCTCTTAGGAACCACGAGTGACCGAACAAACTCTCTACTCATTTGGACATGGTCACGGGGGGCTTGATTTCTCTGTTACATCTCCTAATGTCCTCTCTGTTTCACTTTGCTCTTTCCAGATTGGCAATGTGGTCCTCATCATCTTTGTCAGCTATTTTGGTAGCCGAGTGCACCGTCCGCGGGTGATTGGAGCTGGGGGGCTGCTGCTGGCACTGGGAGCCTTCCTGGTGACCCTGCCCCACTTCCTCTCAGACCCCTACAAATACACCACACATAGTGTTGGTAAGTGCCCTCACCCTTCCTGAGGAGGGGATATTAGGAGAAAACAGAGCTGGAGATCTTCCCTTGGTTCTGTTGTGACCATGTGGGTAGTAGCCATGCATAGGAGAAGAGCAAACCAAGGGCTAAGGGCTAACATCACTCTTGGCTCTACAGATAGTTGCATCTTGAATTCATCCTCCATGGGCACATCAGTGCTGTGCTCCACCAGCACAGCTCCACCAGTTGTCTTGCTGTGGGGATGAACAACCTCAATTCATCCTCTATGGACACTCAGATGTCATGGTCTCCTCCTCCTTGTGTCTTCCCAAAATACCTTATGGTGTTGTAGGACATCTGAAGGAGCACACATAATTGGTTGAGGCCCAACCACCTCACAGGAGCAAAACTATGAGCACAAAGCACAAGTACAGGATGTAGCAATCCATTGTACAGTTCTGGGTGGTGACACCACTTCCAACCTGTTCTTGCCTGCAAAAATCAAAGAAAGGCCACCAGCAAAGATGTGACTGTGCTTCCCCAAGAAGGGGAGGGCAGTTGTATCCACCCCACATAGAATTTGGAGTGCTTGGAGGGACTTAAGGCACAGATTTACAATTTGAAGCCCAACTTTGGTATAGGTTTGCAATGTCTTCTGAATGGGACAATAGGGGTATCCCTTCTGCTTCTTCTGGACATCTTGCTTGGGCCACAGTTTTGTTTTCGGAGATGATGCTTATATCCTTATAACTTTGGATGAACCCCTTCAGTTGTGTGATTTTCTTGGGGGGAGGGCAGTGGTGAATTTAGAAATTTTGGATATTAGAAAAAACTCAGAAAGAGAGGAAACGCATTGTCACACAGTGCCCAGGGAGGTGAGGGAGACGCCTGCAGGTGTTCCAGAGCTGTGGAGATGTGGCACTGAGGGATGTGGTCAGTGGGCATGGCGGGGTTGGACTTGGAGGTCTCAGGGGTCTTTTCCAACCTTAATGATTATGTGATTCTATGATTCAGATTCCCAGAGGTGCTCTCACCGCAACAGTCCTGCCCCCATCAGTCTTGTAGGGATGGCTGGTGTTTGACAAACTCAAGATGTTTGTAGCCAGGGTGTGTGTTGGCTCTCACGTGCTCTGAGCGCAAAGCAGTCCATCTGGCTGATGAGAAGGCTTCAGAAAGGAGGGCTGATGTGTATGCCCTGTTCCTACTTTAGCCAGTAAGAGATTTAATGGCTTCTGATTTAACTGAGCAGGCTTTGGGAGCCAGCTGGTGTGCGTTGATGCCAGCTCCTGTTTCAGAATGCAGTACTCAGCCAAGCTGCATTCCCCATGCTGTATCAGCAAGGGGATGGCAAAGGCAGGAGCCATGGCTTTGCTGGGAGCCGTTGGGTCGCTTTGGCTGTGAGTTTGCCACCACAAGAGGTGTTCACGGTCCGCCTGCTCAGCACAATGGGACTCCAAGCATGGGCAGGGAGCATAGCACAGGGAAGAGATCTGCTCACAAGTTCCTCCCACCCCTGCTCCCCCCTGAACTCTGCTCTGCTCTGCCAGCTGTGGGAAGGCTGGTGCCACCCAACCGGGGCTCCTGGTCCCACCACTGAGCACAGACTGTTGGCATGGAAAAACCAGTCCTGGGTTAGATTGTCCTTGTTTAACTTCTGTAGCTCTCACTGTTGCTGCCATAAAATCTTTATTAGCCAAAGAGGCTCCTTCTGTCTGGCGGCACAGACCCTCCTGGCCATGCAGCTGCAATTGAGCTTGCACCAGGAATTTTGTGGTGACTATTAGGAATGTACTGCCACAATATGCCAGTTAGAGCCCCTAACCACTGGGCAAGCATTTGGATCTCTCATTTCTGCTTGCTCAGAGGCATATTATGTGAGTTATTATACGAGTCAGGAAGATCAAAATGTTGAAAAAAAATTACAAATATCAATAATAACAAAAAAAGCCAGAAGAGGAAGAGCTAACAGGAGAAGACTAGAGCTTAGTTTGTTTGCTCAGTAACACAGTCATTTTGCAGGCAAAACAGGTTTTTCCATCCATTGCTGAATATTTACACTTTCCCACCAGCTCTGACACCATGTGTCCAAGGGCTGCTGTCACTTGGCTGAGCCCAGCACTGCTGCAGCCACAGCAAAGAGGTTTTTATTCTCCGCTGACAGCCTGAATGTGACTCAGTGGAATGGGGCTGCAGGGCTGACCTTTCTCCTCAGCAGTTGCAAAAATTACTTTGCTTCCTTCTTCTTTAATGTGATAAAACCCACAGCTGGACTCTTTGCTACCCTGAGCCAAGTGCAGCACCCCAGGGGGGTAAAGGTGATGAGGAGTGCTAAACAAAACAAGCAACCCATCCCAACTCCAACAGCATGCACCTAGGAACGGGCTTGGAAGACACCTAATGTTTGCAGATTTAATGCAGCTGTGCAGAGGAGAGGTGGGAATTAGGGTCAGCCTGAGCCAATTTATCACTACACTCCCCAGCAGAACTGATGCAGGAGCTGGAGGAGGCAGGATTGTGCTTAGCTCTGTAATGCTCTTTCTTTTCTATTGCAGGTAACAAGAGCCAGATCCAGGCTGAGCTTTGTTACGCAGAGAACAAGTTTGTGTGCCCGAATGCCACCCAGGACCCTCAGAAGGAGGCCAGCAGCATGTGGGCAATGATGGTCATCGCTCAGCTCTTGGCTGGAATTGGGACAGTTCCCATTCAGCCCTTTGGGATCTCCTATGTGGATGACTTTGCAGAAGCAAACAATTCTCCGCTGTATGTTGGTGAGTGGGAAGAGTGTTGTTTTGTGTCAGTTTTTTTTCCTTCCAGCATTCAAGCTGAGCTGGAGAAGGACTCCTGGCCTCCACGGCATAGGGTGAGCATACAGAGGGACTCAGGTGAGGTCATCCCCATGACAGTGCCCCATTCCTTGTCAGCCAGCTGTTCTCTGTAAGGTTTTGTTTATGGTGTGAGTGTTAGGAAGCTAAAGAACCAGAGCAAGGGGATGAGATGGCTGAGATGGAGCTTCTCACTTGTGTTAATATCTGGGAGAAACATTCCACCATCCATGGGCAGAAGTAGTAAGGGAGCCTTCCCTGAGGCCGTTGCCTGTTCTTACAGAGCATCAGTTCACTGGGCTTTAACCAGAGGTATGATGGCCTATAGGAGCTGGTTAGTGCAAGTTTTGCAGCAAAGCTGACAATTTTGCCATGGAATTGGCCATCTGACCCTGCCTGATGCTTGCTCCCAGGCTCAGGAGGACTTCTGTGCCCAAAGGGATGGGAGCTGGCACTGGTCTACACTGCCCTTTTTCCACATGAATGGCAAAGCCCAGCAGGGGCTGGTGTGCTTCAAGTTTGGTTATTTGAAAATCTGATACCATAAGTTATTTTAAAAATCTGATTTCCCCTGAGTGGCAAACAATGTCTTCAAAGCAGCCAAAAGCGTCAGCGTGATTTAGGAAATCAAAGCAGATGTTCCAAAATAAGATAGGCACTTAAGGAGAAGAGAAAGCCTTTGGGCTTGGGCTTCCAAGGACAGGCATTGAACAAGCCCTGAGGAGCTTGGCAGCATCTTCAGACTCATCTGGCATCTTCTATAAAGGGCTGGCTGGTTCCTGACTGCATAGGTAGTCATTTTAGGGCCGTGGGAATGTCCCTGTGCATCTAGGTTGCCTCAATACAGTGTAAATGCCATTGGTGCTTGAGTCTTGTTATGTTTTAGGAGAAAAAGGAGCCTCTTCCAAGAAGGAAAGTCAGATCCTCTCATTCCAAAGAAGTCAAAAGGAAACATTTTGACCTCATGGGTTTGGTCTGAGCTATCTGCTTTCGGGGCAGGAATAGGTCAGAAGAACCAAGGGTGATTTGCTGCCCTTTCTGCTCCCCCTGAGTCATCGTGTTTCACTTCCACTGATGTTTTGAACAAACAATTTTTGCTTGTCTCTAAAAGAGTGAGGTGACAGCTTTGTTTTTTTGGGTTCTTTTTTTCCTTCCATGTGAGGGTTAGAGTCTTAATTACCACAGGAGCCCCAGAGCCACATCATTACCTTCCTGCAGTTCAACCTGCAGCTCCCTGCTTGGTCACAGAGAATCACCAGTACTGTCCGTATAGCAAATCCGCAAGATAACAGGAAAGACAAGGGGGAATGGCTTTAAACTAAAAGAGGGGGAATTTAGATTGGATGTGAGGAAGAAATTTCTTACTCGGAGAGTGGTGAGGCCCTGGCACTGATGCCCAAAGAAGTGTGGGTGCCCCAAACATGGAGGTGCCCAAGGCCAGGATGGATGGGGCCCTAGGCAGCCTGAGCTGGTGGCGAGTAAGGATGGAGCTCAGTGATCTTTAATGTCTCTTCCAACCCAAGCCATTCCATGATCCTACAATTTTTCTTCTTTGCATGTTGTAGCATCATTCTTTCTCCATGTCTGAATGAGGCTGTGATCTACTCACGCTCTGCTCTTTTTCCCAGCCATCCTCTTTGCCATCGCAGTGTTTGGCCCCGCGTTTGGGTACCTGCTGGGCTCTGTGGTGCTGCGGCTCTTCGTGGACATTGGCAGAGTTGACATGGGTGAGTATTTCCCAAGTCAGGATGGTCTTCCTAAAAGTTCTCTGTGAATCAGAGGATTGCTCTGAGAGGACTGGAGGTAGAATGCACTCCTTACTCTTTTGACCCAAATAAATGGACCTGGGATAGCATTCCAGGGTCACTTCTACATCATCTCCCCACAAGGAAGGCTACAGATGGACCTGAGGTCACCATGGAAGCAGTGCCTTGCAGCAGGGACACCTCAGTGTCCTGCTCAGTATGGTGGTCATTGCTGCCCGCTGCTCCCATGCTGAGGAAGTGCAATACTGCACAGTGCCAGAGAGGATCAGGAACACCTGAAGCATCCAGCAGGGAGAAGACAGCCATGGGGCAGCCATTGTCCTGCATGTCCGTGGGAAGTTTTGATTCAGGTTGGATGTGAGAATGACCTTCTAGAAAGTGGTCAGACACTAGAACAGGCTGCCCAGGTGGGGTCACTGTCCTTGGAAGTGCTCAAGAACCACTGAGGAATGTGGTTTAGTGAGCAATACTGGTGGTAGGTGAGCACTGGACTAGATGACCTTAGAGGTCTTTTCCAACCTCAGTGATCCTGTGATTCCACTCAACCTCCTGCCCACCACCCTTCACCAGCATCTGCAGGTTTGGAACCAAGCTGGCACCACCGCAGGGCTTATTTCCTCTATCCACAGTATGTGCTTATTATTCCTGGTAATTTAATCACTAAAGAATTCTCCCTGGCTTCATCAATAATGTGGCTTTTCCTGTGTTTCCTTTGAGAGATCAGAGCCTGCCTGACATATTTGTCCCGTGCCTGATAAGAATAATAAATGAACCCAAGACAGGAAACAGCAAAAAGCCTTGGCTCGCACCCTGTGGCAGCAGACAGATATAGCATCTCCTGCCTGGTCGCTCCATGATGACGTCCACATCCGCAGTGGATCGGTGCCTTCAGGGCAGTGAGGAATTGTTCAGTGGGGTGGGGGTCACTACTTCTGTGTCCTAGGCAGGAAGCCGACCCTGAGCCCTCCCAAAAAGTCCCTGCAATGGGGAGATGCACTACTTGTGCCAAGCCAAGCAAGCCTTCGACCTCTGGTGAACAGCCGGAGGATGTCCACATTGGGATGGAGCAGTGCTTGTCTCTCCTCCTTTTTCCGGACCAAGGGTGTGAGCACACGGGGTTTTGTCCACTCGGGAGCCATTCTCATTAGAAGTGTTCTTCTGCCAGCACTATGTGAGGCTATGTGACTTACTGAGCCTGAAGCGGTGGGAGAACAGACATTTCCAGGAAAATGGCTGTGCCTTTCCTCAGTCCCCATCTCGCCTGGGCAGCCAGGGAAGATAGCGTGGTCCCAACCCAACCATGTGCCCGGGTAGAGGAGGTTGGAGCCGGGACCCTGTTGTCACCTTCTGGCTGCAGTGCTTGGACCCGTGCCATCAGTGTGCTGTGATGTTGATTATATGTGTCCCGTGGGTACTGGTGAGGCTCAGAGCAGTTTGGGTGGGGACTAGTGAGGAAAGCTCATCCACACCCACATATATGGGCAGAGGGACTCACTGATTCCCAGAAGCCAGAGCTCATCTTGATATGAGCTGGTAGGAGTTCTCGCCTCCCTTCATTTGCCACACCAGCAGAGAGACCCATAGGCTGTGCTCTTTGTCCATATTGACATGGACATTTTCCCCTTTTACCATTGGACTTGTACAGGCAGAGCTCTGATGACGGGTCTTTGTGTCTTACAGCAACAGTGACCCTGACCTCGCAGGACCAGCGATGGATTGGAGCCTGGTGGCTGGGGCTGCTGATCTCCTCCGGGTGCTTGGTGCTCACGTCCATTCCTTACTTCTTTTTCCCTCGGTACATGCTGAAGGGAAAGGTGAGGCTCCACCTCTTAGCATGGTGGCTGCAGGTCTTCTTAGAGTTCCTCTTCGGTAGGGGTCTGTCCTCGGTGACTTCATCCTGCCAGAGTGCTCCGCTCCCTGTCAATGGCAATGACCGTATCTCAACACCCTGCCACAATGCCTTCTGTGAGGTTATAGTCACTGTTTGAAAAATGGGCTTTTTGTTTGGAAAAAAATAGGAAAGAAACAAGGCAAGCTTCCCATTAAAACAAATAAGAAAAGACATAGAGCTATCAAAACATTCCACTTCGGTATTTTCAAAGCCAAGCCTCATTGGTTTCGTTTCAAAAAAAATAGTGTTTGGGGGATTTTTGGTCTTGTTTAACCATTGATTCTTTAAAGGTCAAAATCAAATCCCAAATATTTCAGGATTATACTATAAGGATGCACCAGACTGGAGCTGGCCTGTCTCCAACTTCCATTTCCCCCTTTTTTTTTTTTTCCAGAATTTAAGAAGAAATATCTTCCTTTTGGTCAGAGTTCAAAGCTTTCCAAACTCTTATAACCTCTCTGAGTTGAGTCTTGCTGCTCTACTCAAGAGTCAAAGATGCCCGTGATGGGCTCTGCTGCTCCCTGGCCTTGCTGAGTCCTGGGGCTGCACCAGCCAGGCACCCGCGCTCCTCTCATGGCTGGATGCTCTTCTCTTCCTCTCCAGGACCCAAGCTCAGAGGATGGCATGCTGAGGAAGATGGAGAAGAGGGAATTTGAAGAAACCTCCCTGCTGGAATTTATCAAAAGTAAAGAACTGACATTTACAGGCGAGGGTGGATGGGGGTGCAGGGAGGTGGCATGGCCTGTATCCCATGTTAGCCTGGGCTGGGTGGACACTACGACATCAGCATTTACAGGTTGACCTCAACTGTGTTGGGTGGAGATGCCAGTCAGGCCCCTCCAAGGCCATAGCACATAGGCACCATCCTTCCCTAAGGACTAATAGGATGAGAGAAAAAGGCCTCAAGTTGTGCCAGGGGAAGTTCTAGTTCAGTACTAGGAAAAACTTCTCCGAAATACTGGTGATGCTGGAATGGGCTGCCCAGGGAAATGATGGAGTTACTCTCTCTGGAGGTGCTCGAGAACCGTGGAGATATGGTACTGAGGAACTTAGTGGGCAGTATTGGCAGTAGGTGGGTGGTTGGACTGGATTATTTCAGTGGTCTTTTTCAGCCTTAATGATTCTATGACTGCTGAAGGAGGGACGCTGCTTCCCTCCTGCTCGTAGTCATCAGTATTGATGTTTGAATCATTTCTGATGGTAGTTTTGAGGTTTTTACATGACGTGAGGCTCCATAAGGAGCCATGGGGCTGCTGGTGCCACAGCTGCTGCCTTGAGGTTGCTGCACCTCGGCTCACCATCTTGTTTATGAGTAGCTATTGGGATTTCACTGGTGAGAGGGATTGCATGATGACCTTTCTTAAGCTCATAATGACTTGTTTCCAGTTGAAGTCACTCCCTCTCCATCCACTGCAGTCACATCCTGTGGCCATCAGCCCCCTCCTCTCTATCTCATTGAGCTTTGATGGATGCTGGCACTCAGCTAGAAGAGGAAAGCTAATTAGAGGCCAAATAAACAGACCTGCCTCTGAGAGGCCTGGAGTCAGTCTGCCTGGGCTGCAAGACCAGGATGTCCTGGCCAGGCAGGGGAACGCAATGTCCCATCAGGAAACCACACTCTCTTCCTCAGCCACAGGAGCCATGTCAGGACCTTGTAGCTAAAATTTGCTTTTCCTGCTGTTTCCTCACAGGATTCCCGAAGATCTTCCTCAAGCTGCTCCTCAACCCCCTGTTTATCCTCCTGGTGCTTGCTCAGTGCAGCTTCTCCTCTGTCATTGCGGGTCTCTCCACCTTTCTCAACAAGTTCCTGGAGAAGCAGTACGGTGCTACCTCCTCTTACGCCAACTTTCTCATCGGTGAGCAGGGAGTGACCACATCTGTTCACTTGCTCTCGGGGGCCAGAGCAGCTCTTGTTGGAAATGCACGTGGGTGAAGCAGGTCTGCATAGCTCTGATGCTGAAAGAAATGATTATGCACCAAGGCTTGCTTCTACATCTCCAAGTGAAGCTCCTGAGGCTGAGATTTCCTATAGGTGCCAACTGTTTGGGTCTTGGTCTATCTTGAGTAACAGTCCATGGATTCTCCCAGCCACCACGAGGTCCCTGACCCCCAGCCAGCAGCAAGGTGCCTGGCAGGCAGGATGCCTGCCTGATGCCTTCGTTCCTCTGCAGGAGCCGTCAACCTGCCAGCAGCAGCACTTGGGATGCTCTTAGGAGGAATCATCATGAAACGCTTCGCCTTCTCCCTTCGGGCCATCCCCCGGTTCTCTGTGGTGGTACTGGTTTTCTCCATCCTCATCTGCCTGCCCATTTTCTTCATGGGCTGCTCCACGGGACTCATCGATGGGATCTACCCCTCCAGGTAACACAAGCACTTGGGTTGTTCCGAGCTTTGTGTTCCTCCCCTCTCCAGCTCTTGACTTGGTTAACCATGGGGTCACTCCTGGAGGAGAGATAAGCACTATACAGCACAGAAAACTTGGAAAGGCATTTATTCCTGATTTTTCAGAGTATATTTTTCTCTCTAGCCCTGGATTTCTAGGGGGAGAGTAGTAGTGTTAGTGCCCATGTCCACATGGAACATGCTGCTCTTGTTCCAACTGGACTTTCTGCTCACCTGGGTGGAAACCATTAATTGCTACCCCATTTTTTTATTGTTTAGTTTTTGAAGTGATATTTAGACTCCACCCCACTCCACAGGCTTTCTGTGAAGTGCATCATGCACAGGTCATTTGCACCGTCAGCATATCTGCAAGGCACTTTTGTGCACATTTCCCTTTGCCAGCAATAAAGCTCCCATCCCATGATACAGTGAGGGACAGAGCTCTTCATACCCAGTTAAAATAAGACAAAACAAACTCATGCCTGGACAGCATTTTAGTATTTTGTCTGTATGGCACGTAATATTAATTCAGGATCATGCAATAGTCTGCTGAGGCATTGTTATCCCTGTTGGCATCCTCATTGGCTTTTTGCTTGAGAGCAAGATTTTGTGCCTTCAGCTCAAGCTCAGATGCCACTTGCTATACTTTGGAAGGCATCTTAGCTTCACAGTGCTCATCTCTTACTGGTAATATTAGCCCTGCTAGCACTCACTGGACATGATGGGGTTTGCTGGTGGAATGGGAGGCTGGTGGGTGGACTTGCATGACAAAAAGGAGGCTGGAGGAAGGCAGAGATTGATTTCATGTTTGCAGCCACTGTCCTTAGCTCACCTTCAGCTTTTTCTGCAGTTCAGTGTAGCACATGAAATGGGCGACATGAAGCTGTAGGGTCTGGGGAACTTGGTAGATCTTTCAACCTCTAGAAGCTCTGGAGCTCACAGAGCTACTGCTGTCTGCATGCTGAGACATGAGTCCATCTGAGAGGCATGGGACTGCTTGGGAAAGGCCATAGTGGAGTTGTCAGTGCTCCCATTTGCAGCAGCTGCCTTGTGCTGGCTGGAGAGGAGCAGGAACATGACAGCATTGCCTAACCCACCCAAGGGATTGTCCCTTTGGATGTCACATCCAAGCAGATCCTTCCTTCTCATCAAAGACTTCAGGAGGGACATGCCTCCCAACAACAGTTGCATTCTCCATTTCCCACAGTCCCAGCTCTGTCATCTTCTCCCCTCTGCTTCTCCTTCTGCAACACCTGCAAGAGTCCAATACTCAAGCTGCTCTGACCACTCCTAGCTGTAGCCCTCAGAAACATGAAAACACCATTCCCCTTGGGCTCCAGGTGCTGTGAACCAGGTGGGCAGTGCCCACCAGCCCAAGGATGGCCCCCAGGGCAGCAGGCAGAGGGTGCTGCTCCAGCAGCTGAGCTCCCTTAGGTAGTAAGGCAAGACAGAACAGATCATTCAGCTTATCCTCTTGCCTTACACACTGTCATCAGGTTTGTCTGGAAGCGAGCCCATCTCCAGTTGTTGTCTGGATGGCGTTTCCAGCTGGGGCTCCTCGCACATCTGTTTGTGCGGTTTTGGATGGAGCCCAGATAACATTTCTCCAGGCGTTTGCTGATTAGTTTTCAGCTGGGGGAAAAAAAAAGAAAGTGTGTGAGCACTTGTTTGCAGACATAACATAATTACAGGCTGCTAAGTTCCCTGTACACTGCAGAGGTACCTGCAGGGGATAGGGGTCTGGCACAAGGCCAGCCTGCTCCTGGCAGCATCCCAGCACACATAGGAACAGGGAAACTGGCTAGCTAGGAAGAGGACTGGGGAGGGACATCTTTTTTTCCTATTTCTTATTATTATTACTATTTTTATTTTTTTTTTTTTAAATTTTTTGTTTATTTTCTCTTTGGCAGAACACAGAGTTCCCAGCCACAGGTTAAGGCACCGAGTGGGTGCCACTGCTCCCAGCACGTCTTTCACCCAGTGTGTGGAGAAAACAACGTGGAGTACATCTCACCCTGCTTTGCTGGCTGCACCAACAGCAGCACTGACTCCTCAGCTCCCACACAGGTGGTGAGTAGTGGGAGCAGGATGTGGCCACCACGCTGAGCTGTTGTGGCCGTGCCAAGATCCAAAGAATTTCCAGAAGGTTTGAGGTTTTGCTATGAGTGCACCTTGCTTGTTGTCACAGTGAAGACTAGCAGTGCTGTAGGAATTTGGATGCAGTAGAGCCGTTTAGATATTTGAATTATTCTTTAAGGAACTAAGAGAGACCTCTTGATCAACTGCCCTTGTTGACTTCAACTTGATAGGACAAGGGATGATGGCTTTAAACTAAAAGAGGGGAAATTTAGGTTGGATGTGAGGGAGAAATTCTTTACACAGAGAGGGTGAGGCCCTGGCACTGCTGTTCAGAAAAGTGTGGATGCCCCATCTCTGGAGATGCTCAGACTGGGCTGGATGTGGTCTGAGCACTTGAGCTGGTGGGGAGCAGCCAGCCCATGGTAGGGGGGGGACAGGGTGTTAACCCTTCTAGATCTGTCAATTCTGAACAGAGAAGGTCTTGGGC